>NC_053028.1:299323133-299352827 GCF_003073215.2 Triticum urartu
AATTGGATACATTTGTTTTGCTTTCAAATGAAGGGCCTAGCTTGGAGAAGGATGAACATTGGAGCAAGAACACGCATGAAGTTGATGGCATGCGCAAGGGGATCAAGAACGGAGTTACAAGTGATGATTTCAGGACTTTGAAGCCGCCATAAGGAGTGCATGAAGCCATGGACGAAATATACAAGATGCCACTTCATAATATTCGTCCATAGGCTATTCTAGGTGCTGCGTCACCTTATTAATGGGCCAGGCCCATGTAATTTCGAAATACTTAAGTATAGGCTATTTTTAGAGTCCGTATGTGTGGGGAAACAAGAGTTAGGGTTGGTTTCGGACCCCACCCTCAAGGGCCACGAAATTCCCCTCTCTTCCTCCATATATACAGCCCTTAGGGCGTCGTTTAGACTTGGGTTTTGTTTAGATTAAAAGTTCGCCATAGCTGCAACTTCGCGTACTTCGTTTGTGTCCAACGACCAGACCAAGACGTCACAGAACCCCACCTTGATCAATAAAGCTTTCATCTTATATTCGCAATATCCAGATTGCAATCTCAGTTTCTTGCTTGTTCTTCGTTTGCTCGCAGGAAACAGGCCCTCGTGGTCAGGTTGATCGTGCTCCGGCGTGGTCAATAACCCCTCGGAAGTTGGTTTAGCGATTGCTAAGGCGCGACGTCTCGCACGTTCGTAGTCGGATCGTCAAGGTCGACTCCCACAGAAAACGATAGCCACCATCTCATCGAAACATCAGGACACCTTTGCCTCTATCATTACCCCTCTTCAAGTGAGACATGGCTACTGCCTAAGTCCGAGATACTATGTGTCATTAGGTACAATGCTCAAGACTCGGAGCTGAGGACTGTAGAAGAAGAGACAGGCGTCAACACTCTGGACAGCCCGGAACTTTCGGCCCCCGGACCTTCCGGCCGACCCGGACTTCCCGGCCACCGATGACTTCGACCAGCCCAGGCGTGCCAACTCTCGGGTTAGCCCGGACCCCGTCCCGGACCTTCCGGCGCCCGGAACCTCCGGCCTGCCCGGACCTTCCTGCCCCCGGATGCCAGCACCGCTCCACCGCGCCAACTCTCTGGTTAGGCCGGACCCTCCCCGGAACCTCCGGCGCCCGGAACATCCGGCCTAGCCCGGAACTTCCGGCCCTGCCTGCGCGCAGCCACTTGGGCCGAGGCCCATGTACCCTTTTCGTCACCTAGACTATATATACTCTATCCCGTACAACTTTCTAGGGTTAGCAAAGTTGTAGCTCATATGTGAGGATAGCCTTTGCTCATCCATATCGGATCTACTCCACGAGAGAGACCGCGGCCCCTCTATGGAGAAGATCCACCTTGGATTCAAGACCCCTTTACGGGAAGATCCCCTTGTGGATTCAAGACCTCCTCTCGGAGAAGAACCGGCTACCCTTATGTATCGTCCTTAGTTGTCCGTGGATTCGTGTATCGTTCTATGTACCCGAGGATCTAGCACATGTGTGACTTGTTCTTGTTAGTTTGAGTGTTCCTCTTGTGTTTCCTCCCGTTTTCCCTCGTTCCCCTCTTCACGTTCATCGTGTTCTTCGCAGGATCCGCTCCTATCGTGAAAAATCGGGCCACTAGGGTTCCTACCCTGCATCACCACACTTGAGGCTGGTGGGATCAGCTATTTGACCATGTGCCAACGGAGGTCTTGGGCATGGAGGATTTAGTGCAAATTTCTTCATATATTTGGCAGTGACATATCTGTACTCCCTCCACTCTCTTGCCCATCTCCTCTCAATCTTTTGAATGCGCACCTTGCGCTGATTTTTATCTTCCTCAGGGGGTGTGCAGTACCCAGCATAGATGTCCTCAGGTATTTCAAAGGCAGTGTTGACCTCAGGCCTCTTTCCTCCTTTCTGTGGCTTCTTACCATCAGCCATTTTCTTCAGTTGAGGAATTTGAACAATTGAATTCTCTGAAGAGGTATGCAACTTTTCTTCGAGGAACGCTGCAAATGAGTTAATTGATGAGAACCTAGCCATTTAGCAGCTGACATGAGTACCTGTGAATAGAGTATAGTTGCGAGGAATTTGGAGAGGTCATATGCGTTCTCAGAAGGTTTTTTATAAAGAACAAGTTTGAGGAATTTGACCAAATGAGTCTTGAATAATTTCACTAAGCGTTCTTTGTCTTAGGTTCCAGAGATGTATAGATCGAAAATCCACACATTTGAGGAATTCTTGTTGAGAAAAAACATAGCTTAGAGAAACGAATCAAGAACAATGACATGTGAGGTGTTTTTAGTGTGTGAAGATATGAAGAAAAACACCTTTGAGGATTTTGTAGAAAATCATTTGAATCAAAGAGGGCAGTAAAAGTAACTTTTAATTACCCTGGACGAAGAACACGACGAACTGGTATGTGGAGATGTGAAGTTCATCAGTGCAGATCTTCCACGCCCTAACTTGGCGGAGGAAGACAGCTACGACGGCGGCGGAGTGAAGATTTCCGTGGCCCGCGCGAGTATGACAGCGATGAGGTCGAGGCAGTGAAGCTTTTCCTCACCGGCGATGATTGTAGCAGCGCGCTAGGGTTTGAGAAGCTCGAGCTGGAGAGAGGTCGAGCGGAGTAAAGGAAGTGAGGAAGGGGAAGGGTATTTATAGCCACGGTGAAAAACTGTTCGCCCGAAGAATTTGGACGAACGTGCCCCTGACCCTTCTCATTCGCTTGACATGTGTCACCCACGTACTGAGAAGTGGAGATCGTGTGCGATCGTGGGTGAATAGATAAGTATATCGTGGGATGCGGAACGGTTTGAGCGGCAAAGCCGAAAATTTAGATAAGATAGGTTTTAAAGTTCCGTTCGCAATTTCTTCAGCTGACAAGGACACAGTGAAGATTTTGAACGAGTTTCAAATAGAACGCACATGAAGAATTTGTGAACAGATTGGGTTGAGTATAGCATAGAGGGGGAAGGGTCCGATCACATTCACTTAGCAGAAAAACCAACTTGAAGAAATAGCAATAAGTGAATGCTGTAGAGGACATAAACTCATATATATATATATATATATATATATATATAATATATAGCCAATGAAGAAAAACGACGGAACCAGTGAAGACTAATCAAAGTTGAAGAATTTGAACAACAGAGGAATTAACACAAAAAAACTCAAATTGAGGATTTTCAACTTTTGGTGGTGGCGTTGATACATCCATTGCATCATGCTTTTATATCAATATTTATTGCATTATGGGCTGTTATTACACATTATATCACAATACTTATGCCTATTCTCTCTTATTTTACAAGGTTTACATAAAGAGGGAGAATGCCGGCAGCTGGGATTCTGGGCTGGAAAAGGAGCAAATATTAGAGACCTATTCTGCACAACTCCAAAAGTCCTGAAACTTCACGGAAGATGTTTTCCAAATATATAAAAAATACTGAGAGAAGAAACTTCACCAGGGGGGCACACCCTTCCACGAGGGTGGGGGGCGCGCCCTACCCCCTACGTGCGCCCCCCTACCTCGTGGGCCCCCTGGTGGCCCTCCGGTGGCCATCTTCTGCTATATGGAGTCTTTCGATGGGAAAAATCATAGAAGCCATCTTCTCGGATGAAACTCGCCCACGAGGTGGAACCTTGGCGGAACCAATCTAGGGCTCTGGCGGAGCTGTTCTGCCGGGAAACTTCCCTCCCGGAGGGGGAAATCATCGCCATCGTCATCACCAACGCTCCTCTCATCGGGAGAGGGCAATCTCCATCAACATCTTCATCAGCACCATCTCATCTCAAAACCCTAGTTCATCTCTTGTATCCAATTCTTGTCTCCAAGTCCGGGATTGGTGCTAGTAGGTTGCTAGTAGTGTTAATTACTCCTTGTAGTTGATGCTAGTTGGTTTAATTGGTGGAAGATCATATGTTCAGATCCTATATGCATATTAATACCCCTCTGATTATGAACATGTTTATGCTTTGTGAGTAGTTACTTTTGTTCCTGAGGACATGGGAGAAGTCTTGCTATTAGTAGTCATGTGAATTTGGTATTCGTTCGATATTTTGATGAGATGTATGTTGTCTCTCCTCTAGTGGTGTTATGTGAACGTCGACTACATGACACTTCACCATTATTTGGGCCTAGAGGAAGCATTGGGAAGTAATAAGTAGATGATGGGTTGCTAGAGTGACAGAAGCTTAAACCCTAGTTTATGCGTTGCTTCGTAAGGGGCTGATTTGGATCCATATGTTTCATGCTATGGTTAGGTTTACCTTAATACTTTTGTTGTTTTGCGGATGCTTGCAATAGAGGTTAATCATAAGTGGGATGCTTGTCCAAGTAAGGGCAGCACCCAAGCACCGGTCCACCCACATACCAAATTATCAAAGTACCGAACGTGAATCATATGAACGTGATGAAAACTAGCTTGACGATATTCCCATGTGTCCTCGGGAGCGCTTTACACTTATAAGAGTTTGTCCAGGCTTGTCCTTTGCTACAAAAAGGATTGGGCCACCTTGCTGCACCTTATTTACTTTTGTTACTTGTTGCTCGTTACAAATTATCTTATCACAAAACTATTTGTTACCACTTATTTCAGTACTTGCAGAGAATACCTTGCTGGAAACCGCTTATCATTTCCTTCTGCTCCTCGTTGGGTTCGACACTCTTACTTATCGAAAGGACTACGATAGATCCCCTATACTTGTGGGTCATCAAGATTCTTTTTCTGGCGCCGTTGCCGGGGAGTGAAGCGCCTTTGGTAGGTGGAATTTGGTAAGGAAAAATTTATATAGTGTGCTGAAATTTACTGTCACTTGTTACTATGGAAAGTAATCCTCTGAGGGGCTTGTTCGGGGTATCTTCACCCCGACCAGTAGAGCAAAGAGTTGCTCCTCAACCTACTGAAACCTACTGAAAATGCTTGCTTTGAAGTTCCTTCAGGGTATGATAGAAAAACTGCTAGCTAATCCTTTTTTAGGAGATGGAACAAAACATCCTGATGAACATCTGATATATGTGGATCAAGTTTGTGGATTATTTAAGCTTGCAGGTGTACCCGGAGATGTTGTTAAGAAGAAGGTCTTCCCTTATCTTTGAGGGGAGATGCATCGACATGGTATAGGCTATGTGATGATATGAGGTCTTGGAATTACAAACGATTGAAATTGGAATTTCATCAGAAGTTTTATCCTATGCATCTTGTTCATCGTGATCGCAATTATATATATAATAATTTTGGCCTCGCGAAGGAGAAAGCATCGCTCAAGCTTGGGGGAGGCTTAAATCAATGTTATATTCATGCCCCAATCATGAGCTCTCAAGAGAAATGATTATTCAAAATTTTTATGCTCGGCTTTCTGGTAACAATCGCACCATGCTTGATACTTCTTGTGCTGGCTCTTTTATGATGAAGACTATTGAATTCAAATGGGATTTATTGGAAAGAATTAAACGCAACTCTGAAGATTGGGACCTCGACAATGGTAAGGAGTCAGGTATGACACCTAGTTTTGATTGTGTTAAATCTTTTATGGATACCGATATTTTTCGTAAATTTAGCACTAAATATGGACTTGACTCTGAGATAGTAGCTTCTTTCTGTGAATCTTTTGCTGCTTATGTTGATCTCCCCAAGGAGAAGTGGTTTAAATATCATCCTCCCATAGAAGTAAAAGTAGCTGCACCTATTAAAGTTGAAGAAAAGACTATCACTTATAATGATCCTATTGTTCCTACTTCTTATGTTGGGAAACCACCTTTCCCTGTTAGGATAAAGGATCATGCTAAAGCTTCAACTGTGGTTCATAAAGCAATATTAAAACATATACACCTCCTGAGCAAGTTAAAGTTGAACCTAATATTGCTATTGTTAAAGATCTCTTGTCTGATAATATAGATGGGCATGTTATTTATTTCTGTAATGAAACTGCTAGAATTGCTAAACCCCATGATAAAGATAAACCTAGACATGTGGTAGGCATGCCTGTTATTTCTGTTAAAATAGGAGATCATTGTTATCATGGCTTATGTGATATGGGTGCTAGTGCTAGTGCAATACCTTATTCCTTATACAAAGAAGTTATGCATGATATTGCACCTGCTGAGATGGAAGATATTGATGTCACAATTAAACTTGCCAATAGAGATACTATTTCACCAATGGGAATTGTTAGAGATGTTGAAGTCTTGTGTGGGAAAACTAAATATCCTGCTGATTTTCTTGTTCTTGGTTCCCCACAAGATAGCTTTTGTCCCATTATATTTGGTAGACCCTTCTTAAATACTGTTAATGCTACCATAGATTGCAAAAGAGATGTTGTTACTATCGGTTTAGATGATATGACTCATGAATTTAATTTTTCTAAATTTAGTAGACAACACCGTGAAGAAGAATTACCTAGTAAGGATGAAATTATTGGTCTTGCTTCTATTGCCGTACCTCCTAGTGATCCTTTAGAACAATATTTGCTAGACCATGAAAATGATATGTTTATGAATGAAAGAAGGGAATTAGATGAAGTATTCTTTAAACAGGAACCTATCTGAAAAACAATTTACCTGTTGAAATCCTAGGGGATCCTCCTCCACCCAAGGGTGATCCCGTGTTTGAGCTTAAACCGTTACCTGATACTCTTAAATATGCTTATCTTGATGAGAAAAAGATATATCCTGTTATTATTAGTGCTAACCTTTCAGAACATGAAGAAGAGAGATTATTGAAAACTCTGAAGAAGCACCGTGCTGCTATTGGGTATACTCTTGATGATCTTAAGGGCATTAGTCCCACTCTATGTCAACATAAAATTAATTTGGAAGAAGATGCTAAACCAGTTTGTGATCATCAACGCCGGCTGAATCCTAAAATGAAAGAAGTGGTAAGAAAGGAGATACTAAAGCTCCTTGAGGCAGGTATAATTTATCCCGTTGCTGATAGTCAATGGGTAAGCCTGTCCATTGTGTCCCTAAGAAGGGAGGTATTACTGTTGTTCCTAATGATAAAGATGAATTGATTCCTCAAAGAATTATTACAGGTTATAGGATGGTAATTGATTTCCGCAAATTAAATAAGGCTACTAAAAAAGATCATTACCCCTTACCTTTTATCGATCAAATGCTAGAAAGATTATCCAAACATACACATTTTTGCTTTCTAGATGGTTATTCTGGTTTCTCTCAAATACCTGTGTCAGCCAAAGATCAATCAAAGACTACTTTTACATGCCCTTTTGGTACTTTTGCTTATAGACGTATGCCTTTTGGTTTATGTAATGCACCTGCTACCTTTCAAAGATGCATGATGGCTATATTCTCTGACTTTTGTGAAAAGATTTGTGAGGTTTTCATGGACGACTTTTCCGTCTATGGATCTTCTTTTGATGATTGCTTGAGCAACCTTGATCGAGTTTTGCAGAGATGTGAAGAAACTAATCTTGTCTTGAATTGGGAAAAGTGCCACTTTATGGTTAATGAAGGTATTGTCTTGGGGCATAAAGTTTCTGAAAGAGGTATTGAAGTTGATAAAGCCAAGGTTGATGCTATTGAAAAGATGCCATGTCCCAAGGACATCAAAGGTATAAGAAGTTTCCTTGGTCATGCCGGATTTTATAGGAGGTTCATTAAGGACTTCTCAAAAATTTCTCGGCCTCTGACTAATTTATTACAAAAATATACCATTTGTCTTTGATGATGATTGTGTAGAAGCATTTGAAATACTTAAGAAAGCATTGATTCTGCACCTATTGTTCAGCCACCTGATTGGAATTTACCCTTTGAAATTATGTGTGATGCTAGTGATTATGCTGTAGTGTTGTTCTAGGACAAAGAGTTGATAAGAAATAAATGTTATTCAATATGCTAGTAAAACTCTAGACAATGCTCAAAGAAATTATGCTACTACTGAAAAAGAATTCTTAGCAGTTGTATTTGCTTGTGATAAGTTTAGACCTTATATTGTTGATTCTAAAGTAACTATTCACACTGATCATGCTGCTATTAAATATCTTATGGAAAAGAAAGATGCTAAACCTAGACTTATTAGATGGGTTCTCTTGCTACAAGAATTTGATTTGCATATTGTTGATAGAAAAGGAGCTGAGAACCCCGTTGCAGACAACTTGTCTAGGTTAGAAAATGTGCTTGATGACCCACTACCTATTGATGATAGCTTTCCTGATGAGCAATTAAATGTCATAAATGCTTCTCATACTGCTCCATGGTATGCTGATTATGCTAATTACATTGTTGCTAAGTTTATACCACCTAGTTTCACATACCAGCAAAAGAAAAAGTTCTTCTATGATTTGAGGCATTACTTTTGGGATGACCCACATCTTTATAAAGAAGGAGTAGATGGTGTTATTAGACGTTGTGTACCTGAGCATGAACAGGAACAGATCCTACGCAAGTGTCACTCCGAAGCTTATGGAGGACACCATGCTGGAGATAGAACTGCACATAAGGTACTGCAATCTGGTTTTTATTGGCCTACTCTCTTCAAGGATGCCCGTAAGTTTGTCTTATCTTGTGATGAATGTCAAAGAATTGGTAATATTAGTAGACGCAAGAAATGCCTATGAATTATTCACTTGTTATTGAACCATTTGATGTTTGGGGCTTTGACTATATGGGACCTTTTCCTTCCTCTAATGGTTATACACATATTTTAGTTGCTGTTGATTACGTTACTAAGTGGGTAGAAGCTATTCCAACTAGTAGTGCTGATCATAACACTTCTATTAAAATGCTTAAAGAAGTTATTTTTCCAAGATTTGGAGTCCCTAGATATTTAATGACTGATGGTGGTTCACATTTTATTCATGGTGCTTTCCATAAAATGCTTGCTAAATATGATGTTAATCATAGAATTGCATCTCCTTATCACCTAGTCTAGTGGTCAAGTAGAATTGAGTAATAGAGAACTCAAATTAATTTTGCAAAAGACTGTTAATAGGTCTAGAAAGAATTGGTCCAAGAAACTTGATGATGCATTATGGGCCTATAGAACTGCATATAAAAATCCTATGGGTATGTCTCCGTATAAAATGGTCTATGGAAAAGCATGTCACTTACCTCTCGAACTAGAACACAAGGCTTATTGGGCTATTAAAGAACTTAATTATGATTTTAAACTTGCTGATGTGAGAAGAGGTTATTTGATATTAGCTCACTTGATGAATGGAGAACCCAAGCCTACGAAATGCCAAGTTGTTTAAAGAAAAAGTTAAAAGATGGCATGATAAAAAGGATACAAAAGCGTGAGTTTAATGTAGGTGATTATGTATTGCTATACAACTCTCGTTTAAGATTTTTTGCAGGAAAACTTCTCTTTATATGGGAAGGTTCCTTATGTTATCGAGGAGGTCTACCGTTCCGGTGCCATAAAAATCAACAACTTCGAAGGCACAAATTCGAAGGTGGTGAACGGTCAAAGAATCAAACACTATATCTCAGGTAATCCCATAAATGTTGAAACCAATGTTATTGAAACCGCAACCCTAGAGGAATACATAAGGGACACTTTCTGGAACGTTTCAGACTCCGAAAAGGAATAGGTATGTGGTACGGTAAGTAAACCGACTCCAAAACAGTTTTTAAGGCAATATTTCTCCATTTTGGAATATTTAGAAAAATAGAAAAATAAGCACAGTCCGGAAGGACACGAGGGTGGAGGGCACGCCCTACCCTACTGGGCGTGCCCCCCTACCTCGTGGCACCTCGTGTGCTCTCCGGACTCCGTTTTCGTACATGACACGTATTTTGGTCGGTAAAAATTCATTATATAATCTCCCGGGGGCTTTGACTCCCGTATCACGCAAAAATCTCCTGTCTTTGTTTCGAGCTGTTTTCTGTCAGGATTGTCAAGGCCAGGCACTATGTCGTCTCCCTCCTCCAACCATGAGGGCAACGATGCTTGGCTAATGAAGATAGAGCTGAAGAGAGAAGAACCCATGGAGATCAACAAGGATGAAGGGATCAAGAAGGCCATGGAGGACCAAGTTCCGGCAAAGAAGACACCCTTCAACTTGATCACAATCTTCTTACCCCAACAGAAATCGAAGCTTTCAAGATGATTGAGTTAGCTCGTATACAAAATAAGTATCTCACACGTGAAAATATTTTGTTGAAGGAGCATATCATCGCACTCAAGGGCATTATCCGCAAGTTAGAAGACCTCCTACGCTCAATGTGCGACTATCCATCATCAACATCCCCAACCTTCTTCACCAACAAAGGAGACATAATCACATGGGTATGGGCACTCCACTTGGCAACTGCCAAGCTTGGGGGAGTGCCCCGGTATCGTATCACCATCACTTTTATCTTTACCATTTTTCTTAGTTCGATCCTTTTGATATATCTTGATCTAGTAGAATAAAAGTTCTTAGTATGATCTAGTTGTGAGTTTTGCTTTATTATCCTTCTATGTAATCGAGTCCGTGAGCTATATAATAAAGATTAGTGTTGAGTCAAGGGCTTGATTATTTTGCCATGATCCTAAGGAGATAAAAGAAAAGAGAAAGAAATAAAAAGAAACAAAGAGATCATATGAGTCTTATGGAGAGTAATGAGCTCACATAGAAAGAGTATGATGAATAAAAGTTGTTGAGAGTTGACAAACACAGTTTTGGTCATCGTTGCAATTAATAGGAAGTAATAAAGAAAGAGAGGTCTTCACATATAAATATACTATCTTGGACATCTTTTATGATTGTGAGCACTCATTAAAATATGACATGCTAAAGAGTTGACATTGGACAAGGAAGACAACGTAATGGGTTATGTTTTCTTACATCTGAGATAAATTATATTGTCTTGGATCTTCCAACATGATGAGCTTGCCTTTCCCCCTCATGCTAGCCAAATTCATTGCACCAAGTAGAGATACTACTTGTGCTTCCAAATACCCTTAAACCAGTCTTGCCATAAGAGTCCACCATATCTACCTATGGATTGAGTAAGATCCATCAAGTAAGTTGTCATCGGTGCAAGCAATAAAAATTGCTCTCTAAATATGTATGATTGATTGGTGTGGAGGAAATAAGCTTTATACGAGTGTGATATGGAAGTAATAAAAGCGACAGACTGCATAATAAAGGTCCATATCACAAGTGGCAATATAAAGTGACGTTCTTTCGCATTAAGATTTTGTGCATCCAACCATAAAAGCGCATGACAACCTCTGCTTCCCTCTGCGAAGGGCCTATCTTTTACTTTTATCTCCTACATTGCATAAGAGTCATGGTGATTTCACCCTTCCTTTTTACATTTATCCTTTGGCAAGCACAATATGTTGGAAAGATCCTGGTATATATGGCTAATTGGATGTGAGTTTTCATGAACTATTACTGTTGACATTACCCTTGAGGTAAAACGTTGGGAGGCAAAACTATAAGCCCCTATCTTTCTCTGTGTCCGATTAAAACTCCATACCCATAAGTATTGCGTTGGAGTGCCAGCAATTGTGAAAGATTATATGATAGTTGAGTATGTGGACTTGCTGAAAAGCTCTTATACATTGACTCTTTCCTATGTTATGATAAATTGCAATTGCTTCAATGACTGAGATTGTAGTTTGTTAGTTTTCAATGAAGTTTACGATTCATACTTGATATTGTGATTGAATTATTACTCTAGCATAGAGATCATATGACAAGAATTATATAAGTTGTTGTTCTAAGAATGATCATGATGCCCTCATGTCCGTATTTTATTTTTATCGACACCTCTATCTCTAAACATGTGGACATATTTTTCGATTTCGGCTTTCGCTTGAGGACAAGCGAGGTCTAAGCTTGGGGGAGTTGATACGTCCATTTTGCATCATGCTTTTATATCGATATTTATTGCATTATGGGCTGTTATTACACATTATGTCACAATACTTATGCCTATTCTCTCTTATTTTACAAGGTTTACATAAAGAGGGAGAATGCCGGCAGCTGGGATTCTGGGCTGGAAAAGGAGCAAATATTAGAGACCTATTCTGCACAACTCCAAAAGTCCTGAAACTTCACGGAAGATGTTTTCCAAATATATAAAAAATATTGAGAGCAAGAACTTCACCAGGGGGGCCACACCCTGCCCACGAGGGTGGGGGCGCGCCCTACCCCCAGGGCGCCCCCCTACCTCGTGGGCCCCCTGGTGGCCCTCCGGTGGCCATCTTCTGCTATATGGAGTCTTTCGATGGGAAAAAAATCATAAGCCATCTTCTCGGACGAAACTCCGCCGCCACGAGGCGGAACCTTGGCGGAACCAATCTAGGGCTCTGGCGGAGCTGTTCTGCCGGGGAAACTTCCCTCCCGGAGGGGGAAATCATTGCCATCGTCATCACCAACGCTCCTCTCATCGGGAGAGGGCAATCTCCATCAACATCTTCATCAGCACCATCTCATCTCAAAACCCTAGTTCATCTCTTGTATCCAATTCTTGTCTCCAAGTCCGGGATTGGTGCTAGTAGGTTGCTAGTAGTGTTAATTACTCCTTGTAGTTGATGCTAGTTGGTTTAATTGGTGGAAGATCATATGTTCAGATCCTATATGCATATTAATACCCCTCTGATTATGAACATGTTTATGCTTTGTGAGTAGTTACTTTTGTTCCTGAGGACATGGGAGAAGTCTTGCTATTAGTAGTCATGTGAATTTGGTATTCGTTCGATATTTTGATGAGATGTATGTTGTCTCTCCTCTAGTGGTGTTATGTGAACGTCGACTACATGACACTTCACCATTATTTGGGCCTAGAGGAAGGCATTGGGAAGTAATAAGTAGATGATGGGTTGCTAGAGTGACAGAAGCTTAAACCCTAGTTTATGCGTTGCTTCGTAAGGGGCTGATTTGGATCCATATGTTTCATGCTATGGTTAGGTTTACCTTAATACTTTTGTTGTATTTGCGGATGCTTGCAATAGAGGTTAATCATAAGTGGGATGCTTGTCCAAGTAAGGGCAGCACCCAAGCACCGGTCCACCCACATACCAAATTATCAAAGTACCGAACGCGAATCATATGAACGTGATGAAAACTAGCTTGACGATATTCCCATGTGTCCTCGGGAGCGCTTTACATCATATAAGAGTTTGTCCAGGCTTGTCCTTTGCTACAAAAAGGATTGGGCCACCTTGCTGCACCTTATTTACTTTTGTTACTTGTTGCTTCGTTACAAATTATCTTATCACAAAACTATCTGTTACCACTTATTTCAGTACTTGCAGAGAATACCTTGCTGGAAACCGCTTATCATTTCCTTCTGCTCCTCGTTGGGTTCGACACTCTTACTTATCGAAAGGACTATCATAGATCCCCTATACTTGTGGCATCAGCACACAGGCTAAACCATTATAACTCGGTAATCAAGCATGGCACAAGAAACTATGATCTCTAGTTGTCATTGCAAACATGTTTATTCATAATAGGCTGAATCAGGAACGATGAACTAATCATATTTACAAAAACAAAAGAGGTCGAGTTCATACCAGCTTTTCTCATCTCAGTCAGTCCATCATATATCGTCATAATTGCCTTTCACTTGCACGACGAATGATGTGAATAATAATAATAGTGCACGTGCATTGGACTAAGCTGGAATCTGCAAGCATTCAATAAACAGGAGAAGACAAGGCAATATGGGCTCTTTTGTCAGATCAACAATAATGCATATAAGAGCCACTTCAACAATTTAATTATGGTCTTCTCCTATCGACCCCCAAAGAAAAGAAAAGAAATAAAACTATTTACACGGGAAAGCTCCCAACAAGTAAAAGAAGAACATGAAATCTTTTTGGGTTTTCTTTTTAATTACTACTACAAGCATGGAAATTAAACTAATAAAAGCTACAACTAATTTTTTTGGTTTTTCTTAAGGTTTATTAAACACACAAGAAGAAAGCATAAAAAGGAAAATAAACTAGCATGGATGATACAATGAAAAAGTATGAGCACCGACATCTAGCAATGAGTGTGTGAACATAAATGTAATGTCGGTGGGAAATACGTACTCCCCCAAGCTTAGGCTTTTGGCCTAAGTTGGTCTATGGCCACGGCTGGCCTGGCGGATATCCATAATAGTAGTTGGGGTCGTACTGAGAAGAAGAAGAGGAAGACTCCGATTGCCACTGGCTGACAATCATCTCCGGATCCCACTGGTAATTAGACTGTCGTGAAGGATCAACTTGTGGTTCCGGCTCTGGCTCCATGGCTGGTGCAGGGTTCCGGTAGGCGTGAATAGCCTTCAACGGAACAAGGTACTGGCCTGCAGATAAATCAAACAAAGAAGGAGCAGGCAGGGTAATAGTCTCAGGATGATGTTTATAAAGAACAATTTGTATTTAAGCTCTCCTTCCCTATTCTTAACAATAAAATCATGTGCCAACATACTTTTACAATCTAAATAAACACGAGGCATCACTTTTTCTTCCTTCTCATAATGCCTAATAGGTATGTTAAAATGTGCAGCTAGGCGTGAAGCATAGATGCCTCCAAAGATGGGGCCCTTGGTACAGTTCAGACTTAACCGTTTAGCAATAATGCCGCCCATACTAACAGAGTTATCACCGTATCAACCGTGGAGCAAAATAATAATATCAGGGATACTAAGGTTTCCACAGTTTTCGCGACCAATTAAACAACAACTAGCAAATAATGCAAAATAGCGTAAAACAGGGAAATGTATGCTAGTGATTCGTGCATCGGAAACCTTCCTTGTTTCCCCTACAGTGATAGTATCAATAAACCCCTCCACATCATCGCGATGTGGTTCTTCTGTCTTGCCCTCAAAAGGGACTAAACAAACCCGACAAAAATCATAAAGTGACATCTCCTTATGCTCATCATATAAATAAAACTCCACCGTAGGTGGTGAGCTCCTAGAATGGAAATGAAAGTTTTGCACAAAGATATTTGTGAGTAAGAGATACTGATCGCATTGGTCGTGGAGGAAAGCGGTGAGGCCTGCATTCTTAGCCAATTCATGAAAATCTTCATAAATCCCGGCTGCTCTCAAGAAATCATCGGAAGGCCATTCACACGCCCGAACCTCCGCGGTGCGAGGCAGATTATACTTAGGCTTTGGTGCCTTTTCCTTCGAGCTTTGGCTCGATGAGCCCCTCAAAAGTCTCTCATCATTTTCTGAAAAATTCTGAAATTTTTAGTAACTTCAAAATAAAAGTAAACCAAACTCAATAATATTGATAGCAACTACTCCTACAAGTGCCTAGGGCCTATATCATGCATCAAAACTACTTTTGACCATATAAATTTGACATGCAAGCTCAAGAACAGGGTCACCTAAGCAGCAAAAATTTGCAATGAATAAAGCACTAGAACAAAAACTAATTGGACCAATGGAGGAGTCACATACCAAGGAACAATCTCCCCAAGCAGTTTTGTGAGAGGTGCTTTGAGCAAGGAGATCGAAAATGGCAGCAAAATGAGCTTTGGACTCGTGCTTGAGCTGGATATTCGTGTTTGTGGGAGGAAGAAGGAGTGTGTGGGTGCAGGAATAAGTGGAGGAGGGCCACCGTGGGCCCACGAGGCAGGGGCGCCCAGGGGGTAGGGCGCGCCCTCCACCCTCGTGGGCAGGTGGTTGACCCCCTGTTGTGTTCTCAGTGCCAAATATTCTCAAATATTCTAAAAAAATCATATTTAAATTTCAGGGCATTTGGAGAACTTTTATTTTCGGGGTATTTTTATATTGCACGGATAATCAGATAACAGACAGAAAAATATTTATTTTATTTTATTTAATATAAATAACAGAAAGTAAAAGTGGGGTACAGAAGGTTGTGCCTTCTAGTTTCATCCATCTCATGATCATCAAAAGGAATCCACTAACAAGGTTGATCAAGTCTTGTTAACGAACTCATTCCGAATAACATGGAACCGGAGAAATTTCAAATAACACCATGTTACCTCAACGGGGATATGCACATCCCCAATAATAAGAATATTATATTTCTTCTTGACAGTAGGAATGGGAAATTCAAAACCTCCAAATATAATCGATGGAATTTTTCCAATAGAGTTGATACTCTGAACTTGAGGTTGTTTCCTCGGAAAGTGTACCGTGTGCTCATTACCATTAACATGAAAAGTGACATTGCCTTTAGTGCAATCAATAACAGCCCCTGCAGTATTCAAAAAGGGTCTTCCAAGAATAATAGACGTACTATCATCCTCGGGAATATCAAGAATAACAAAGTCCGTTAAAATAGTAACATTTGCAACTACAACAGGCACATCCTCACAAATACCGACATGTATAGCAGTTGATTTATCAGCCATTTGCAAAGATATTTCAGTAGGTTTCAACTTATTCAAATCAAGTCTACGATATAAAGAGAGAGGCATAACACTAACACCGGCTCCAAGATCACATAAAGCAGTTTTAACATAGTTTCTTTTAATGGAGCATGGTATAGTGGGTACACCGGATCTCCAAGTTTCTTTGGTATTCCACCCTTAAAAGTATAATTAGCAAGCATGGTGGAAATTTCAGCTTCCGGTATCTTTCTTTTATTTGTAACAATATCTTTCATATACTTAGCATAAGGATTCATTTTGAGCATATCAGTTAATCGCATATGCAAAAAGATAGGTCTAATCATTTCAGCAAAGCGCTCAAAATCCTCATCATCCTTTTTCTTGGATGGTTTGGGAGGAAAAGGCATGGGTTTCTGAACCCATGGTTCTCTTTCTTTACCATGTTTCCTAGCAACAAAGTCTTTCTTATCATAACGTTGATTCTTTGATTGTGGGTTATCAAGATCAACAAGCAGGTTCATTTCTATATCATTATCATTACTAGGTTGAACATCATCATGAACATTATTTTTAGCATTATCACTAGTTTTAGGTTCATTGCCAGATTGAGTTTCAGCATCAGAAATAGAAATATCATTTGGATTCTCAGGTGTTTCAGTAATAGGATCACTAGAAGCATGCAAAGTCCTATCATTTTTCTTTTTCTTCTTTTTAGACGAACTGGGTGCATCTATATTATTTCTCTGAGAATCTTGCTCAATTCTCTTAGGGTGGCCTTCCGGATACAAAGGTTCCTGAGTCATTCTACCAGTTCTAGTAGCCACTCTAACAGCATTATCATTATCTTTACTATTCAATTCATTGAGCAAATCATTTTGAGCTTTAAGTACTTGTTCTACTTGAGTGGTAACTATAGAAGCATGTTTACTAATAAGTTTAAGTTCAACTTTAACATTAGCCATATAATCACCCAAGTGTTCAAGCATATTTGAATTGTATTTCAATTGTCTACCAAAATAAGCATTAAAGTCTTCTTGCTTAGCCATAAATTTATCAAACTCATCTAAGCATGGGCTAGCAATTTTAGTAAATGGGAATTCAGCTTTATCGCTATTATAGAGAGAATTTACCTTTACTACCTGTGTCGGGTTATCAAGACCATGATTTCAATAGGTAAAGGATTAAGATCATATGTTTCTTCACAGGCGGTAAATTAAGACCATGTATTTCTTCAATAGGAGGTAAATTCTTAACATCTTCAGCTTTAATACCTTTTTCTTTCATAGATTTCTTTGCCTCTTGCATATCTTCAGGACTGAGAAATAGAATACCCCTCTTCTTCGGAGTTGGTTTAGGAATAGGCTCAGGAATTGGCTCAGGAGGTGTCCAATTATTTTCATTTGTCAACATATTATTCAATAGAATTTCAGCTTCATCCGGTGTTCTTTCCCTGAAAACAGAACCAGCACAACTATCCAGGTAATCTCTGGAGGCAAGCGTTAGTCCATTATAAAAGATATCAAGTATTTCATTTTTCTTAAGAGGATGATCAGGCAAAGCATTAAGTAATTGGAGAAGCCTCCCCCAAGCTTGTGGGAGACTCTCTTCTTCAATTTGCACAATTATATATATCCCTTAAGCAGCTTGTTTCTTATGAGCAGGGAAATATTTAGCAGAGAAGTAATAAATCATATCCTGGGGACTACGCACACAACCAGGATCAAGAGAATTAAACCATATCTTAGCATCACCCTTTAATGAGAACGGAAATATTTTAAGGATATAAAAGTAACGAGTTCTCTCATCATTAGTGAACAGGGTGGCTATATCATTTAATTTAGTAAGATGTGCCACAACAGTTTCAGATTCATAACCATGAAAAGGATCAGATTCAACCAAAGTAATTATATCAGGATCAACAGAGAATTCATAATCCTTATCAGTAACAAAGATAGGTGAAGTAGCAAAAGCAGGGTCAGGTTTCATTCTAGCATTTAGAGATTGCTTACTCCATTTAGCTAATAACCTTTTGAGTTCATTCCTATTTTTGCAAGCTAAAATAGCTAAAGAAGCTTCTTGATCAAAAACATAACCCTTAGGAATAACAAGTGATTCTTCATCATCACTTTCATCAGTATCATCAGATTCAATATTTTCAATTTCTCTAGCCCTAGCAAGTTGTTCATCAAGAAAATCACTAAGTGGCACAGTAGTATCAGGCATAGAGGTAGTTTCATCATAAGTATCATGCATAGCAGAAGTGGCATCATCAATAACATGCGACATATCAGAACGAATAGCAGAAGCAGGTGTAGGTGTCGCAAGCTTACTCAAAACAGAAGGTGAATCAAGTGCAGAGCTAGATGGCAGTTCCTTACCTCCCCTCGTAGTTGAGGGATAATCTTGGTTTTGGATCTCTCAAGTTCTTCATAATGATAGCAGATATAAATCCCAAGTGACTCAAAGAATAGAGCTATGCTCCCCGGCAACGGCGCCAGAAATAGTCTTGATAACCCACAAGTATAGGGGATCGCAACAGTTTTCGAGGGTAGAGTATTCAACCCAAATTATATTGATTCGACACAAGGGGAGCCAAAGAATATTCTCAAGTATTAGCAGCTGAGTTGTCAATTCAACCACACCTGGAAACTTAATATCTGCAGCAAAGTGTTTAGTAGCAAAGTAATATGATAGTGTGATAACGGTAGCAAAAGGTAACAGTAGTAATAGTTTTTGGTATTTTGTAGTGATGATAGCAATAGCAACGGAAAAGTAAATAAGCGAAGAACAATATATGGAAAGCTCGTAGGCAATGGATCAGTGATGGAGAATTATGCCGGATGCGGTTCATCATGTAACAGTCATAACCTAGGGTGACACAGAACTAGCTCCAGTTCATTGATATGTAGGCATGTATTCCGAATATAGTCATACGTGCTTATGGAAAAGAACTTGCATGACATCTTTTGTCCTACCCTCCCGTGGCAGCGGGGTCCTTACGGAAACTAAGGGATATTAAGGCCTCCTTTTAATAGAGAACCGGAACAAAGCATTACACATAGTGAATACATGAACTCCTCAAACTACTGGTCATCACCGGTAAGTATCCCGATTATTGTCACTTCGGGGTTAACGGATCATAACACATAATAGGTGACTATAGACTTGCAAGATAGGATCAAGAACACTCATATATTGATGAAAACATAATAGGTTCAGATCTGAAATCATGGCACTCGGGCCCTAGTGACAAGCATTAAGCATAGCAAAGTCATAGCAACATCAATCTCAGAACATAGTGGATACTAGGGATCAAACCCTAACAAAACTAACTCGATTACATGATAGATCCCATCCAACCCATCACCGTCCAGCAAGCCTACGATGGAATTACTCACGCACGGCGGTGAGCATCATGAAATTGGTGATGGAGGATGGTTGATGATGACGATGGCGACGGATTCCCCTCTCCGGAGCCCCGAACGGACTCCAGATCAGCCCTCCGAGAGGTTTTAGGGCTTGGCGGCGGCTCCGTATCGTAAAACGCGATGAATTCTTCTCTCTGATTTTTTTCTCCCCGAAACACAATATATGGAGTTGGAGTTGGAGTAGGAGAGGCAATAGGGGGCCCACGAGGTAGGGGGCACGCCCTAGGGGGGCAGGAGTGCCCCCCACCCTCGTGGAGAGGTGGTGGGCCCACCGGCCTTCATCTTTTGCAGGTGTTTTTCATATTTTCTGAAAAGTTGATCCGTGAAGTTTCAGGTCATTCCGAGAACGTTTATTTCTGCACATAAATAACACCATGGTAATTCTGCTGAAAACGCATCAGTCTGGGTTAGTTCCATTCAAATCATGCAAGTTAGAGTCCAAAACAAGGGCAAAAGTGTTTGGAAAAGTAGATACGTTGGAGACGTATCAACAACTCTTGTCCACGGCTAGGAAACTTAACCATCTTTGGTTAACGAGCTAGTCAAGTAGAGGCATACTAGTGACACTCAGTTTGTCTATGTATTCACACACGTACTAAGTTTCCAGTTAATGCAATTCTAGCGTGAATAATAAACATTTATCATGATATAAGGAAATTTCAATAACAACTTTATTATTGCCTCTAGGGCATATTTCCTTCAGGAACTGCCCCAAGTACTTGGCGGATAAGAAGGATGGCAAAGTGAAAGGTATATTTGATATACATGTTATTGATGTGTACCTTGCTAATGCTTGCAGTAGCGCGTGGGTATTTGATACTGGTTCTGTTTCTAATATTTGCAACCCGAAACAGGGGCTACAGATTAAGCGAAGATTGGCAAAGGACGGGGTGACGATGCGCGTGGGAAATGGTTCCAAAGTCGATGTGATCGCCGTCGGCACGCTACCTCTACATCTACCTTCCGGATTAGTATTAGACCTGAATAATTTTTATTTGGTACCAGCGTTAAGCATGAACATTATATTTGGATCTTGTTTGATGCGAGACGGTTATTCATTTAAATCAGAGAATAATGGTTGTTCTATTTATATGAGTAATATTTTTATGGTCATGCACCCTTGATGAGTGGTCTGTATTTACTAAATCTTGATAGTGGTGATACACATATTCATAGTATTGAAGCCAAAAGATATAAGTTTAATAATGATAGTGCAACTTATTTGTGGCACTGCCGTTTAGGTCATATTGGTGTAAAGCGCATGAAGAAACTCCATGTTGATGGACTTTTGGAATCACTTGATTATGAATCACTTGATGCTTGCGAACCATGCCTCATGAGCAAGATGACTAAGACTCTATTCTCCAAACAATGGAACGAGCAACAGACTTATTGGAAATAATACATACTGATGTATGCGGTCCGGTGAGTGTTGATGCTCGTGGATGGTATCATTATTTTCTGACCTTCACTGATGATTTGAGCAGATATGGGTATATCTACTTGATGAAACATAAGTATGAAACATTTGAAAAGTTCAAAGAATTTCAGAGTGAAGTGGAAAATCATTGTAACAATAAAATTAAGTTTCTACAATCTGATAGTGGAGGTGAATATTTGAGTTGTGAGTTTGGTCTTCATTTGAAACAATGTGGATAGTTTTGCAACTCATGCCACCTGGAACACCACATCGTAATGGTGTGTCCGAACGTCGTAACCGCACTTTATTAGATATGGTGCGATCTATGATGTCTCTTACTGATTTACCACTATTGTTTTGGGGTTATGCTTTAGAGATGGATGCATTCACATTAAATAGGGCACCATCAAAATCCATTGAGACGACACCTTATGAACTGTGGTTTGGCAAGAAACCCAAGCTGTCGTTTCTTAAAGTTTGGGGCTGTGATGCTTATGTGAAAAAGCTTCAACCAGATAAGTTTGAACCCAAATCGGAGAAATGTGTCTTCATAGGATACGCAAAGGAGATTGTTGGGTACACCTTCTATCACAGATTCGAAGGCAAGATATTCGTTGCTAAGAATGGATCCTTTCTAGAGAAGGAGTTTCTCTCGAAAGAAGTGAGTGGGAGGAAAGTAGAACTTGATGAGTAACTGTACCTACTCCCTTATTGGAAAGTAGTTCATCACAGAAATCAGTTCCAGTGATTCCTACACCAGTAAGTGAGGAAGCTAATGATGATGATCATGAAACTTCTGATCAAGTTACTACCGAACCTCGTAGGTCAACCAGAGTAAGATCCGCACTAGAGTGGTACGGTAATCCTGTTCTGGAGAGTCATGTACTTGACCATGACGAACCTACGAACTATGAGGAAGCGATGATGAGCCCAGATTCCGCAAAATGGCTTGAGGCCATGAAATCTGAGATGGGATCCATGTATGAGAACAAAGTGTGGACTTTGGTTGACTTGCCCGATGATCGGCAGGCCATAGAGAATAAATGGATCTTCAAGAAGAAGACTGACGCTGACGGTAATGTTACTGTCTACAAAGCTCGACTTGTTGCAAAAGGTTTTTGATAGGTTCAAGGAGTTGACTATGATGAGACCTTCTCACCCGTAGCGATGCTTAAGTCCGTCTGAATCATGTTAGCAATTGCCGCATTTTATGATTATGAAATTTGGCAAATGGATGTCAAAACCGCATTCCTTAATGGATATCTTAAAGAAGAGTTGTATATGATGCAACTAGAAGGTTTTGTCGATCCAAAAGGTGCTAACAAAGTATGCAAGCTCCAGCGATCCATTTATGGACTGGTGCAAGCCTCTCGGAGTTGGAATATACACTTTGATAGTGTGATCAAAGCATATGGTTTTATACATACTTTTGGAGAAGCCTGTATTTACAAGAAAGTGAGTGGGAGCTTTGTAGCATTTCTGATATTATATGTAGATGACATATTGTTGATCGGAAATGATAGGAATTTCTGAATAGCATAAAAGGATACTTGAATAAGAATTTTTCAATGAAAGACCTCGGTGAAGCTGCTTATATATTGGGCATCAATATCTATAGAGATAGATCAAGACGCTTAATTAGACCTTCACAAAGCACATACCTTAATAAAGTTTTGAAGAAGTTCAAAATGGATCAAGCAAAGAAAGGGTTCTTGCCTGTGTTACAAGGTGTGAAGTTGAGTCAGACTCAATGCCCGACCAGAAGATAGAGAGAAAATGAAAGTCATTCCCTATGCTTCAGCCATAGGTTCTATCATGTATGCAATGCTGTGTACTAGACCTAATGTGTGCCTTGCTATTAGTTTAGCAGGGAGGTACCAAAGTAATCCAGGAGTGGATCACTAGACATCGGTCAAGAACATCCTGAAATACCTGAAAAGGACTAAGGATATGTTTCTCGTTTATGGAGGTGACAAAGAGCTCGTCGTAAACGGTTATGTCGATGCAAGCTTTGACACTGATCCGGATGACTCTAAGTCACAAACCGGATACGTATTTTTATTGAATGGTGGAGCTGTGAGTTGGTGCAGTTCCAAGCAAAGTGTCGTGACGGGATCTACGTGTGAAGCGAAGTACATAGCTGCTTCGGAAGCAGCAAATGAAGGAGTCTGGATGAAGGAGTTCATATCCGATCTATGTGTCATACCTAGTGCATCCGGTCCAATGAAAATCTTTTGTGACAATACTGGTGCAATTGCCTTGGCAAAGGAATCCAGATTTCACAAGAGAACCAAGCACATCAAGTGACGCTTAAATTCCATCCGCGATCAATTCAAGGATGGAGACATAGAGATTTGCAAGATACATACGGACCTGAATGTTGCAGACCCGTTGACTAAGCCTCTCTCACGAGCAAAACATGATCAGCACCAAGACTCCATGGGTGTTAGAATCATCACAATGTAATCTAGATTGTTGACTCTAGTGCAAGTGGGAGACTGAAGGAAATATGCCCTAGAGGCAATAATAAAGTTGTTATTTATATTTCCTTATATCATGATAAATGTTTATTATTCATGCTAGAATTGTATTAACCGGAAACTTAGTACATGTGTGAATACATAGACAAACAGAGTGTCACTAGTATGCCTCTACTTGACTAGCTCGTTGAATCAATGATGGTTATGTTTCCTAACCATAGACATGAGTTGTCATTTGATTAATGGGATCACATCATTAGAGAATGATGTTATTGACTTGACCCATCCGCTAGCTTAGCACGATGATCATTTAGTTTGTTGTTGTTGCTTTCTTCATAACTTATACATGTTCCTATGACTATGAGATTATGCAACTGCCGAATACCAGAGGAACACTTAGTGTGCTATCAAGCATCACAACGTAACTAGGTGACTATAAAGATGCTCTACAGGTGTCTCCGATGGTGTTTGTTGAGTTGGCAAAGATCGAGATTAGGATTTGTCACTCCGTGTATCGGAGAGTATCTCTGGGCCCTCTCGGTAATGCACATCACTATAAGCCTTGCAAGCAATGTGACTAATGAGTTAGTTACAGGATGTTGCATTACAGAATGAGTAAAGAGACTTGCCGGTAACGAGATTGAACTAGGTATTGAGATACCGACGATCGAATCTCAGGCAAGTAACATATCGATGACAAAGGGAACAACATATGTTATTATGCGGTTTGACCGATAAAGATCTCAGTAGAATATGTAGGAACCAATATGAGCATCCAGGTTCCGCTATTGGTTATTAACCGGAAGTGAGTCTCGGTCATGTCTACATAGTTCTCGAACCTGTAGGGTCCGCACGGTTAACGTTCGATGACGATCGGTATTATGAGTTTATGTGTTTTGATGTACCGAAGGTAGTTTAGAGTCCCAGATGTGATCACGGACATGATGAGGAGTCTCGAAATGGTCGAGACATAAAGATTGATATATTGGACGACTATATTCGGACATCGAAAATGTTCCGGAGAAGTTTGGGATAAAACCGGAGTGCGGGAGGGTTACCAGAACCCCTGATACGTCTCCAACGTATCTATAATTTTTTATTGTTCCATGCTATTATATTATCTATTTTGGATGTTTATGGGCTTTATTATGCATTTTATATTATTTTTCGGACTAACCTATTAACCGAAAGCCCAGTGCAAATTGTTGTTGTTTTTGCCTATTTGAGTGTTTCGCGGAAAAGGAATATCAAACGGAATCCAAACGGAATGAAACCTTCGTGAGGATCTTTTTTGGAACAAGCACAATCCAGGAGACTTGCAGTGGACGTCAAGGAAGCAGTGAGGTGGCCACGAGGTAGGGTGGTGCGCCCAAGGGGCCAGACGTGCCCCCACCCTCGTGGGCCCCTCACAGCTCCATCGACCTACTTCTTTCGCCTATATATACTATTACACCCTGGAAACATCCAGGAGAGCCACGAAACCACTTTTCCACCGCCGCAACCTTCTGTACCCATGAGATCCCATCTGGGGGCCTTTTCCGGCGATCTGTCGGAGGGGGATTCGATCACGGAGGGCTTCTACATCAACACCATAGCCTCTCCGATGATGTGTGAGTAGTTTACCACAGACCTTCAGGTCCATAGTTATTAGCTAGATGGCTTCTTCTCTCTCTTTGTATCTCAATACAAAGTTCTCCTAGATGTTCTTGGAGATCTATTCGATGTAATTCTTTTTGCGGTGTGTTTGTCGAGATCCAATGAATTGTGGGTTTATGATGAAAGATTATCTATGAACAATATTTGATTCTTCTCTGAATTCTTATATGCATAATTTGATATCTTTGCAAGTCTCTTTGAATTATCAGTTTGGTTTGGCCTACTAGATTGATCTTTCTTGCAATGGGAGAAGTGCTTAGCTTTGGGTTCAATCTTGCGGCGTCCTTTCCTAGTGACAGGAGGGGCAGCAAGGCACGTATTGTATTGTTGCCGTCGAGGATAAAAATATGGGGTTTATATCATATTGCTTGAGTTTATCCCTCTACATCATGTCATCTTGCCTAATGCGTTACTCTGTTCTTTTGAACTTAATACTCTAGATGCATGCTGGATAGCGGTCGATGTGTGGAGTAATAGTAGTAGATGCAGAATCGTTTCGGTCTACTTGACACGGACGTGATGCCTATGTTCATGATCATGCTTAGATATCATCATAAATATGCGCTTTTCTATCAATTGCTCGGCAGTAATTTGTTCACCCACGGTAATATATGCTATCTTGAGAGAAGCCACTAGTGAAACCTATGGCCCCCGGGTCTACTTTACATGATATAAGTTTCCGATCTACAATTCTAGTTCACTATTTATTTTTCAATCTTTACTTTTCAATCTATACAACAAAAATACCAAAAATATTTATCTTATTATCTCTATCAGATCTCACTTTCGTAAATGGCCGTGAAGGGATTGACAACCACTTTATCGCGTTGGTTGCGAGGTTCTTGTTTGTTTGTGCCGGTACTAGGTGACTTGCGTGTAGTCTCCTACTGGATTGATACCTTGGTTCTCAGAAACTGAGGGAAATACTTATGCTACTTTGCTGCATCACCCTTTCCTCTTCAAGGGAAAACTAACACATGCTCAAGAGGTATCAAGAAGGATTTCTGGCATCGTTGTCGGGGAGATCTACGCCAAGTCAAGACATACCAAGTACCCATCACAAACTCTTGTCCCTCGCATTACATTATTTGCCATTCGCCTCTCATTTTCCTCTCCCCCACTTCACCCTTGTTATTTTATTAGCCTCATTTCTGTTTGCCCTTTTTCCATTCGTCTCCTTTCACTTGCCTCTTGTGTGTCCGTGTGTTAGATCGTTTGTTTCGTGTTAATGGTGAGCCCTTCTTCTCTTCCTTTGTCTCCCGATTTTGAAGTTCTTCACTTCAAACAAAGACAAGGAGAATACTTAAAGGATGCTTGGTACCGGATGATAGAATCTTATCGTAATTGCACTATAGGGGGGATTTCAAGATTTTGGTTCACAATTTTTATGTTGGGCTAACCATGTCCAAGGGAGTCCTGGATTAGGGGGTCTCCAGACAGCCGGACTATATCCTTTGGCCGGACTGTTGGACTATGAAGATACATGATTGAACACTTCGTCCCGTGTCCGGATGGAACTCTACTTGGCGTGGAAGGAAAGCTAGGCAATACGGATATGGATATCTCCTCCTTTGTAACCGACCTTGTGTAACCCTAGCCCCCTTCGGTGTCTATATAAACCGGAGGGTTTTAGTCCGTAGGACAACAGACAATCAAACCATAGGCTAGCTTCTAGGGTTTGGCCTCTCCGATCTCGTGGTAGATCAACTCTTGTAATACTCATATCATCAAGAACAATCAAGCAGGACGTAGGGTATTACCTCCAAGAGGGCCCGAACCTGGGTAAAACTTCGTGTCCCCTGCCTCCTGTTACCATCCGCCTTAGACGCATAGTTCGTGACCCCCTACCCGAGATCCGTCGGTTTTGACACCGACATTGGTGCTTTAATTGGGAGTTCCACTGTGTCGTCACCATAAGGCTTGATGGCTCCTTCGATCATCGCTAGCGATGCGGTCCAGGGTGAGGCTTTCCTCCCCGGACAGATCTTTATATTCGGCAGCTTTGCACTGTGGGCCAATTCGCTTGGCCATCTGGAGCAGATTGAGAGCTACGCCCCTGGCCATCAGGTCAAATTCGGAAACCTGAACTACACGACCGATATCCGCGGAGACTTGATCTTCAACGGATTCGAGCCCATGCCGGACGCGCCGCGCAGTCACGACGAGCAAGACGTAACTCTGCCGTCGGACAGTGTTCGGGAGATCGCATCCGCAGTTACTCCGTTCATCAATTTGGAGCAAGTCGCGCCATCCGAGAGCGGAGGGATGGACCCCGCCATGGAGGCCGCACTCTCAGTGGCGATAGAGCCAGATACTGACCTCACCCCTTACGAGAGCCGTGTTACCGAACCACTGGATTCATCTTCGGCCACAGACTCTGAGCCGCTTGTATCCGTGCCCGTCGAGTCCGACTGGGCGCCGATCATGGAGTTCACCTCCGCGGATATCTTTTAGCACTCACCTTTTGGAGATGTGCTAAATTCATTAAGGTCTCTCTCCCTGTCAGGAGAACCTTGGCCGAACTATGTCCGGCTAGAATGGGATGCGGATGACGAAGAAATTCGCTGCCCACCCACCACCCACTTAGTAGCCACTGTCGATGACTTAACTGACATGCTCGACTTCGGCTCCGAAGACTTCGACGGTATGGACGACGAAGCCAGAGATGAACAGGATCCACCGCCCTCGGGGCACTGGGCCGCCACCTCATCATATGATATATATATGGTGGACACCCCCAAGCAAGCCAATGGTGATGAGAAAGCAGAGGATGACCCCTCCAAGAAGCAACCCAAGCGCCGACGTCAGCGGCGCCGCTCTAAGTCCCGCCACAGCAAGAGCAGTGATACCGGCACAGGAGATAATAACACTCCGGATAGCGCCGAAGACAACAACAATCCCCTCCAGCACGAAGAGCTAGAGGACGAACAAGCTAGCCCTCCGGAGCAGGCAGCAGATGGAGAACCGGAGGAGGACAATTATGCCCCTCTCCCGAAGCGACGGCGAGGCCCTCGGACGACGAAGAGTTTATCCGTGCCTGAGGACCCCCCTTGAGCAAGAGTGCTTCAAGCGCCGGCTTATGGCCACGGCAAATAGCCTAAAGAAGAAACACAACACTTCAAAGCTGATCAAGACTGCTAGCAGACATGATGAACCGAAGTCCTTCGCGCGCAAGGAGCATGAACTCGAGCGCCCGTCCAAGAGTTACCCAAAACGCAGGTTGCTACCTCACTTCAAGGAGGAAGTATTGAAACCTCATTCACCAGTGTACGATGCGGCTGACCGGCCAGTACGTGGCTGAGCCAGAGAGGCGTTTCAGCCTAAAGTTCAGACCGCACCCCGTCGCCACTCAGTCAAAAATACTAAGGCCTGGGGCAACACAGAGGACCTGCGAGACATCTTGGATAGTAAGGCAAAAATCGCAAGGTCAATATACGGGACACGCGCACGTGCGCCCACACGGGACGATGATCATCGCGTCGGATACACCAAGAGTAAATCCGGCCGGGCCGAATACAGCAGACAAGACTCATACGAACTACGACGGGATATAGCCCGACACAGAGGCGCCGCACACCCCCTATGCTTCACTCATGAAGTTATGAATCATGAATTCCCGGAGGGTTTCAAACCCGTAAATATCGAATCATATGATGGCACAACAGATCCCGCTGTATGGATTGAGGATTTCCTCCTTCACATCCACATGGCTCGCGGTGACGATCTACATGCCATCAAGTACCTCCCACTAAAACTCAAAGGACCAGCTTGGCATTGGCTGAATAGCTTGCCAGCAGATTCCGTTGGCAGTTGGGAGGATTTGGAAGATGCATTTCTTGACAACTTCCAGGGCACTTATGTGCGGCCACCGGATGCTGATGACTTGAGCCACATAATCCATCAGCCAGGGGAATCGGCCAGACAATTCTGGACACGGTCCCTAACTAAGAAAAATCAAATTGTAGACTGTCCGGATGCAGAAGCCCTAGCGACATTCAAGCATAACATCCGCGATGAGTGGCTCGCCCGCCACCTCGGCCAAGAGAAGCCAAAATCTATGGCAGCCCTCACAACACTCATGACCCGCTTTTGCGCGGGCGAGGACAGCTGGCTGGCTCGCAGCAACAACACATCAAGGAATCCGGATACCTCGGATACCAAAGACGTTAACGGTAGGCAGCGTCGTAATAGACCAAAGCGCCGCAATAACGGCGATAACACCGAAGATACGACAGTCAATGTCGGATTTAGAGGCTCTAGATCCGGTCAGCGGAAGAAGCCATTTAAAAGAAATACTCCGGCTCTGTCCAGTCTGGATCGCATACTGGATCGCTCGTGTCAAATCCACGGCACCCCTGACAAGCCAGCCAATCACACCAACAGAGAGTGCTGGGTGTTCAAGCAGGCCAGCAAGTTAAATGCCGAAAACAAGGACAGGGGGCTGCATAGCAGATGATCAAGAGGAGCCCGGGCC
>NC_053028.1:299353827-299430763 GCF_003073215.2 Triticum urartu
GTCGGAGTGATAACTTCTCTCGGAGTGGCTGTCGGAGTCGGAGCTGGATACCCATTCACCAACATGAGCTTGATGTCTTCGTTTTGTGTAGCTCCTTGATGATTTTTCCTTCCTTTCTGAATCCTTGCTTCTCCGTGAGTATCTTCGTTCATAACGATCATCTCCACTCCTTCTCTCTCTTGGTGGTGATTCTTTGCTTCTTCTTTTTGGAGAATCTTCTCTTCTCTTGTAGGGAGCCGTACACTCATTGGAATAGTGTCCGGGTCTTCCACAACTGTAGCAGTTTCGCTCTCGACTAGAAGATCTTTTGTCATTGTAGGACCTTGACTTGAAGCTTCTATCTTTGCTTCTACTCTTGTAGAACTTGTTGAAGTTCTTCACCATTAAGCTCAATTCTTCATTGAAGTTTTGTTTCTCACTTGATGATGTAGGGGCTTCACATGAGGCTTTGTAGGCACCACTTGATTTGTTGTGAAGTTCCTCTTTATCCTTAAGTGACATCTCATGAGCAACAATTCTTCCAATCACCTCCGTTGGCTTGAGATCTTTGTAATTGGGCATCATTTGGATCAATGTGCACACGGTATCATATTTTCCATCCAAGGCTCTTAGAATCTTCTTGATGATGAATCTATCGGTCATCTCTTCATTTCCTAAGCCGGCAATCTCATTTGTGATGAGAGCAAGCCTAGAGTACATTTCAGCGACACCTTCACCATCCTTCATTTTGAACTTGTCAAGTTGAAGCACATCCAACTTGGATTCCTTGACGGAGTCGGTACCTTCGTGCATATCAATCAAAGTGTCCCAAATTTCCTTTGCATTCTCAAGACGGCTGATTTTGTTGAATTCTCCGGGCACAATCCGTTGAAGAGAATATCACAAGCTTGAGCATTGTATTGCAACATCTTCAACTCATCCGCGGTAGCTTCACGGTTTGGTTCTTTCCCATCAAAGAAGTCACCTTGCAAACCAACACACACAATAGCCCAAACGGCGGGGTTATGTCCAAGAATATGCATTTTCATTTTATGCTTCCAACTAGCAAAATTAGTACCATCAAAGTAAGGACCTCTACAGTGATAATTTCCCTCGCTAGACGCCACACTCTCCTAGGTTGTGAAACCAAGGCTATGACCACCAAAAGCTATGGAGATCAAAGCAAATGGAGACCAAAGCTCTGATACCACTTGTAGGATCGAAAGTATGTCTAGAGGGGGGGTGATTAGACTACTTGACCAAATAAAAACTTAACCTTTTCCCAATTTTAGTTCTTGGCAGATTTTAGCTATTGTAGGACAAGTCAAGCAATCATCACACAATTCAAGCAAGCATGCAAAGAGTATATTGGCAGCGGAAAGTAAAGCATGCAACTTGCAAGAATGTAAAGGGCAGGGTTTGGAGAATTCAAACGCAATTGGAGACACGGATGTTTTTCCCGTGGTTCGGATAGGTGGTACTATCCTATATCCACGTTGATGGAGACTTCAACCCACGAAGGGTAACGGTGGCGCGAGTCCACGGAGGGCTCCACCCACAAAGGGTAACGGTTGCGCGAGTCCATGAAGGGCTCCACCCGTGAAGGGTCCACGAAGAAGCAACCACCCACAAAGGGTCCATGAAGTAGCAACCTTGTCTATCCCACCATGACCATCGCCCAGGCGATCTCTTTGCCCTTGCAAACTCCTTGGTTCAACTCAACAATCTTGTCGGAGGCTCCCAAGTGACACCTAGCCAATCTAGGAGACACCACTCTCCAAGAAGTAACAAATGGTGTGTAGGTTATGAACTCCTTGCTCTTGTGCTTCAAATGATAGTCTCCCCAACACTCAACTCTCTCTCATAGGATTTGGATCTGATGGAAAGAAGGTTTGAGTGGAAAGCAACTTGGGGAAGGCTAGAGATCAAGATTCATATGGTAGGAATAGAATATCTTGGTCTCAACACATGAGTAGGTGGTTCTCTCTCAGAACATATGAGTTGGAATTGTGTATGTGTTCTGATGGCTCTCTCCATGAATGAAGAGGAGGTGGAGGGGTATATATAGCCTCCACACAAAATCCAACGGTTACACACAGTTTTCCAATCTCGGTGGGACCGAATCAACAAACTCGGTCGGACCAAAAAGGTAAACCTAGTGACCGTTAGAGATTTTCGGTGGGACTGACATGCAACTCGGTAGGACCGATATGGTTAGGGTTTGGGCATAACGTAATCTCGGTGAGACCGATTACACAAACTCGGTGAGACCGATTTTGGTAATTAGCTAACCAGAGAGTTGGTCAGGCAAACTCGGTGGGACCGATTTGCTCTTTCGGTGAGACCGAAAAGTTACAAAAAAGAAACACTGAATTTACATTGCAATCTCAGTGGGACCGATTCGCTCTTTCGGTGAGACCGAAAAGTTACGAAAGGGAAACAGAGAGTTTGCAATCCCATCTCGGTGAGACCGAGATCCCTATCGGTAGAACCGAATTGCTAGGGTTTGGCAGTGGCTTATGACAAGTGAAACTCGGTGGCGCCGGATATAAAGAATCGGTATGACCGAGTTTGGCTTAGGGTTTAGGTCATATGTGGATATGGGAAAGTAGTTGAGGGTTTTGGAGCATATCATTAAGCACATGAAGCAAGAGGCTCATTAAGCAACACCTCATCCCTCCTTGATAGTATTGGCTTTTCCTAAAGAATCAATGTGATCTTGGATCACTAAAATGAGTCTTGAGCTTTTGAGCTTGAGCCAATCCTTTGTCCTTAGCATTTTGAGGGTTCCACTTTCACATCCATGCCATGCCAATCATTGAGCTTTCCTGAAATAATCATCTTGGAATAGCATTAGCTCAATGAGCTATATGTTGTTATGAATTACCAAAACCACCTAGGGATAGTTGCACTTTCAACAGCGGACCTCCGCGGAGACTTGATCTTTGACGGATTCGAGCCGCAGCTGAGCGTGCCACACTGTCACAATGGGCATGATCTAGCTCTGCCGCCGAACAGTTCCCTGGAGGCCACACCTGCATCAGCTCCGACCCTTAATTCGGAGCCAACTGCGCCAATCAAGGATGGGTGGTTGGACACCGCCTCGGGGGCTGCACTCTCTACGGCGATCGAGCCGAACACCAGCCCTATTCTCTGCGAAGCCCATGACTCCAAGGAGTCGGACTCCTCTCCAGAATCCAAGCCCTTCGCGCCCCTACTGATCGAACCCGATTGGGCGCCGATCATGGAGTTCACCGCCACGGACATCTTTCAGTACTCGCCCTTCGGCGATATTCTGAATTCACTAAAGTCTCTCTCTTTAGGAGAGCCCTGGCCAGGCTATGGTCAGCAAGGTTGGGATGCGGATGATGAAGAAATTCAAAGCCCACCCACCACCCACTTCGTAGCCACTGTCGATGATTTAACCGACATGCTCGACTTCGACTCCGAAGACATCGACAGTATGGACGCCGATGCAGGAGACGATCAAGAACCAACGCCTATAGGGCACTGGAAAGCCACCTCGTCGTATGATATGTACAGGGTGGACACCCCAAAAGAAGGCAATTGCGATGGAACAGCGGAGGATGACCCCTCCAAGAAGCAGCCTAAGCGCCGGTGTCAGCGGCGCCGCTCTAAATCCCGCCAAAGCAAAAACGGTGATTCCGGCACGGGAGATAATAACACCCCGGACAGTGCCAAAGACAACCACCTCCAGCAAGATTCAGCACAGGACGATGGAGAAGCCAGCCCTCATGAGAGAGCGGCAGACAGAGAGGTTGAGGACGATAATTATATGCCTCCCTCCGAAGACGAGGCAAGCCTCGACGATGACGAATTTGTCGTGCCGAAGGATCCCGTCGAACAAGAGCGTTTCAAACGTAGGCTTATGGCCACGGTGAGCAGCCTTAAGAATAAACAGCAACATCTTAGAGCTGATCAAGATTTGCTAGCCGACAGATGGACTAAAGTCCTTGCGGCCAAAGAGTATGAACTCGAATGCCCCTCCAAGAGCGACCCAAAGCGCAGGTTGCTACCCCGACTAGAGGAGGAAGCACCTAAACCTACATCACCAGCGCATGATGCGGCCGATCGGCCACCCCGTGGCCGCGACAGAGAAGCCTCTCGTCCCTCCACTCAAGCCGTACCCCGGCGCCGCTCAAAAAATACCAAGGCATGGGAAAATGCGCCAGACCTGCGAGATATATTGGAGGACAAGGCAAGGCAAACATGATCGATCTACGGATCGCGTGGGCGCCCCACGGCACGAGACGATAATTGTCACTCCAGATACAGTCAATCCGGCCGGGCCAAACACAGTAGACAAAGCTCATTTGAGCTGCGTCGTGATATAGCCCAATATAGAGGCGCCGCACACCCACTATGCTTCACAGATGAAGTAATGGATCATCAAATCCCTGGGTTTCAAACCCATGAACATCGAATCATATGATGGCACAACAGATCACGCGGTATGGATCGAGGACTATCTCCTTCATATCCACATGGCCCGCGGTGATGACCTACACGCCATCAAATACCTCCCACTCAAGCTTAAAGGACCATCTCGGCATTGGCTTAACAGCTTGCCAGCAGAATCAATTGGTTGTTGGGAGGACCTGGAAACCTCATTCCTTGACAATTTCCAGGGCACTTATGTGCGACCACCAGACGCCGATGACCTTAGCCACATAATTCAGCAGCCAGAGGAATCGGCCAGACAATTCTGGACACGGTTCCTAACCAAGAAAAATCAAATCGTCGACTATCCGGACGTAGAGGCCCTAGCAGCCTTCAAGCATAATGTCCGCGACGAGTGGCTTGCATGGCACCTAGGATAGGAAAAGCCGAAATCTATGGCAGCCCTCACGACACTTATGACCCGCTTTTGCGCGGGAGAAGACAACTGGCTAGCTCGCAGCAATAACATGACCAAGAGCCCTGGTAATTCAGATACCAAGGACAGCAGTGGCAGGTCGCGTCGCAACAAGCAAAAGCACCGCATTAACGGCGACAATGCTGAGGATACGTCAGTTAATGCCGGATTCAGAGGCTCTAAACCCGGTCAGCAGAAAAAGCCATTCAAAAGAAATACTCCGGGCCCGTCCAGTTTGGACCGAATACTCGACCGCTCATGCCAGATACATGGCACCCCCGAAAAACCAGCCAATCACACCAGCAGGGATTGTTGGGTGTTCAAGCAGGCGGGCAAGTTAAATGCCGAAAGCAGAGACAAGGGGCTGCATAGCGATGACGAGGAGGAGCCCCGACCGCCGAACAACAATGGACAGAAAGTTTTTCCCCCACAAGTGCGGACGGTGAGCATGATATATGCAACCCACGTCCCCAAGAGGGAGCGGAAGCGTGTGCTAAGGGACGTATACGCGATGGAGCCAGTCACCCCAAAGTTCAACCCATGGTCTTCCTGCCCGATCACTTTTGATCGAAGGGACCACCCCACTAGCACCCGTCATGGCGGATTCGCCTCATTGGTTCTAGACCCAATTATTGACGGATTTCACCTCACTAGAGTCCTTATGGACGGCGGCAGCAGCCTGAACCTGCTTTACCAGGATATAGTGCGGAAAATGGGCATCGATCCCTCGAGGATTAAACCCACTAAAACGACCTTTAAAGGCATCATACCAGGTGTAGAGGCCAACTGTACAGGCTCAGTTACACTTGAAGTGGTCTTCGGATCTCCGGATAATTTCCGAAGCAAGGAGTTAATCTTCGACATAGTCCCATTCCGCAGTGGCTATCACGCACTGCTCGGGCGAACCGCATTTGCCAAGTTCAATGCGGTACCGCACTACGCATACCTCAAGCTCAAGATGCCAGGCCCTCGAGGAGTCATCACGGTCAATGGAAACACCGAACGCTCTCTCCGAACGGAGTAGCATACGGCGGCTATCGTAGCGGAAGTACAAAGCAGCCTCTCAAGGCAATTCTCCAGTCCGGCCATTAAACGTCTGGACATCGTCAAGCGCGCTCGGAGTAACCTACAACAAGACCGCCGGGCACGTTCCGAGCAAGCGTAGCAATGCGGCCCCAACCCCAGCCCTCGCGAACTTGCGAAACCAGTGTTGTGCGTACATAACTATGCTCTGGAAATACCATGGGCAAAAGGGGAGGGGCACCATCACGGCACGCCCGAAACACGGCTTAAACCGCACTAGGGGCTGCTGATTTCTTAATTTTCTCTTATTTTCAGGACTCCATTCTTCGGAAGGCTTGTCCGGCAGTACAATCGCCGCACAAACGATACAACCAGGGAAGCAGAAAACTACGCCGCACTATGGAACTCTAAGGTGGTCTCTATAACGAGCAGTATACCTGTTTCTTAATACAATTCGCGGCCTGCCCCTGTCGGGATTTCGGGTTCCGGCAGACCCTTGAGGTTCGAACACTGGGGTGCGCGCGGAGATTTCGCTTCCTACCTTCCTGCACCCCTCCGCCTCGCTAAGATCTAAGCTATGGAAAGAACAACACAAGAGACATAGGGTTTATACTGGTTCGGGCCACCGTTGTGGTGTAATACCCTACTCCAGTGTGTGGTGTGGTGGATTGCCTCTTGGGCTGATGATGATGAATGATACAAGGAAGAACAGCCTCGCGAGGGTCTGTTCTTGGCTGGGGCGATGAACTGCTGGGAGGAGTTCAGCCACCCTTCTCTCTCTCTCTCTGATTGTCTTTCTCCGATTCAACCTCCTATCGAACCTCTCCTCTTAACCCCTCCGATCCCCTCTCTTCTATGGGTGGCTGGTCCTATTTATAGAGGCCCTGGTCCTCTTCCCAAATATCGAGCGGGAAGGGAGCCAAAAATGGCGGGCTAATTTGAAGGGGGACAGCTAGTACTCGCTACCCTGACAAAAGTAGTCTTTGCCTGCACAAAGCTCTGGTGGTGACGCCGTCTTGGGCTCCACGATGACCTCCGTCTTGCAGTCTTCCTGGTCTTGGTCTCGTTGCACTGAAATGGCAACCTTTGCCTGATGCCTCGGTACTCCGCGGCTGCGCTTGCCCCCTTTGCACCAAAGAGGAAAGGAGGACACTGCGCGGGCTGGCACCCGCCTGGCGCCCTTGGTCGTCATGGCTTGCGTCACGGGCACCTCATGAGGTACCCCGCCTTGATCTCTCCGCCTCCTCGTGAGCCAGCCTGATGAGGCCGTGCTTGAGGAAGCTCCGTGTCGTCCGCCCTGCGAGGCTTGGCCCCTCGCGAGGGTCTTGGGTCTGTGTTGATGAAGATGGGCCGTGCTGGGCCCCCTCTTGAGCCACGCCGCAGGCAGCAGGCAGGCAAGTCTGGGGACCCCCGTTCCCAGAACACCGACAGTAGCCCCCGGGTCCAAGGCGCGCCCGGACTTGGCCGTGCAGGGAGGCGGAAGGGCAAGAGCGAAGCGCCGTGGGCCCTAACAGCCTGTGGCCTTGGGCCTTGGGCGCCGCATGGCGGTTGACTGGACGTGGGCGTCTCCACTTCCCCATGGCGCCTCGGCAACTGCACGGATTGGACAAGTCCCTGCATGCAAAGCGGGTCATGATTACCTGCGATCGTGGAGGTCGGCGGTTGGCCTTCGCCGGCTATAAGTACGGAACGGCGCGTGCCCTTCCAGTCCATCCCTTCTTGCTTCTCCTTCTTCCCAATCCTTGCTCCGTCTTGCTGTGATGGCTCCGATCCGCCAGTTCTCGATGGCAGAGAAGGGAAAGGCTCCCCGAGAGGAACCAGACCCACTCCCGCCGAAGAAACGGCTCGTCCCCTGTGGCCCGGACGAGGGGGCCCTTCAGGTGGTATCGAGGCCTTGGTGCGAGCGGGCGCCGCCGGGGTTCCTTCTTCCATTGTACTCCCACGTCGAGGGCCCTGAAGGAGCTGATGCTGACCGCCACGGGCGGCGCCGCCATCGGCGCCGACGGGTCACGAAGGTGTGGGTCGTCCCCCCTGGAGTCCACACCGAGGGCTCCTCCCAAGAGTTCATGCTCCACGTCGCCATTCCTCTTCAGTCTTGTATTCGCCTTCCTCCCTTCTTCGCCTCCATCATCCCGCAGGGGGAGCCCCTGGAGCTCTGGCTGCAGCACGCCGGCTGCAGCACCCTCGCGACCGAGGCAGAGGTCGTGGTCGTTGCCCCGGGCGAGGTCTTCATGACTCGGGGCTGGAGAGAGATCGCCCGGGTTTGCAGGACAAGGGGCGTCTTCACGATCCACTTGGATTACGATGGTGCTTCGGTGATGCTCTGCAAGGTCTTCGATGCGAGTGGGCGCCGGCTGGAGTGCTGCCCCGGGAGAGGTGGCCGGGGCCCTGCTGCAGCAAGGACTGGGCCCGCTGACCGCTCCCTTGGTGGCTCCTCAGGCGGAGGAGGCGTCGGAGGTTCCAGCGACTCTGGCGAGCTCTTTGCAACTCTGGAGACAAGCGACGACAGCTACGAGCCCCGAGCCGGCTCCGCTCCTGGAGCAAGGCGGGCTCGTCAGGCCGCCGCCGACTCTGATCTAGATGGGGTTGGCGCCGGTGCTTGACGGCCCACTGTTGATGATGGCGTCTTCTGCTGGGGCACACGTAGTTAGTGTCCCCTTAGGATCTGTTCCCTGTGAGGAATCAAAAATGCGTCCCATGGGGGCTTGTAAGGTGCCTGTGATCCTGTTTTGTTAATATAACCCTTGTCGTAGAATTGTGCGAGCTGCTCATTCCGTCTTAGCTCAGTCCTCCCTTTCGAACCTCACGAGGGCTTGGTGCTCTGCGCCGACAGGTCCCAGTCCCAAGGCGGCTTTAGCCGTCGCTGGTATGCCAGGTCGCGATGCCGTGGTCAAGGCCAGGAGGTGAGCGACCCGGAGTCCGGTAAGAGCCCCTACGTCGCGATGCTCATGAGGTCCCCTTTGGCGCCCAAGCAGCCGTCGTTGGGTGAGAAAGGAGAGCAGCGTCGCTAACACGGAATAGCACTAGGTGCAGGGATGGTGCCATGATAGCTGGCGCTTCCGGGTGATGACTTATCTCGAGAATCAGGGGCCGCTCTTTGGCGTGTCGCCGGGTCCGTGCATCGGCAGGCGCGAGGGTGCTCGGCGAGGTCCTCGTGTGTCTCTCCCCTCTCGCCTTATTTCCCCTATCTGCTCTACGTCCTCGGGTCCCGGCCCTCGAGCGAGTCTCAGCCGTCGCTGGTATGCCAGGTCGCGATGCCGTGGACAAGGCCAGAGGGTGAGGGCTGGAGAGCCAGTAGGAGCCCTGAGTCGTGATGCTCAGGCACCCCCCTTTAACGTGCAAGCGGTTCACGTGGACGAGAGTGGAGGAGACACCGCAAGGGCCTCGCCTGACGCAGCTCCTTTAAGAGATCCTATAGACCCATCATAGAAAAGAAAACGAGGGGTTGCCATGACAATTGACAGTCAGCCATTGGTTGCTTCGGAGGGGTAATGAGGCACTGAAGGCTTGACGAGGTGACGCTATGCGGGGCTGCCACGGCCAGAGCTCAGCCATTCAGGTTTGTCGGTGTTGCAGGGACGGACCCATGCGCAAGCATCGTGCCGTTTGGGAGCAGCTCCGTTAGTTGGCGTCAGCTGAGCAGGCAACTAGGTAAAACACATTAGCCGCGAAGGAGTGGATTCGTTCAAATAGATGCTGGGAAGGCGGACATCACTGGGTCAGGCCCGAGCGACTTGGGGATCATGCAGCCCGAGGGGCGCCCCCAATAAGGTAAGCTAACAACATGAAATAAAAGGGATACATGCCGCAGGGACGGACCCACGCGGCCTGGGAATAATGCAGCCCTGGGGGGCGCTCCCAGCTAGAAGTGATCCTTGAAAGATGTCACCTGATGACGTTGAGGACGAAGGGGTGTTGGTGTCGCAGACTCGGTGGGCTGTGGAAGCCAATCCTCACGAGCCCCTAGGGCTGCGGAACGCCTGGCCTCTTGTGCCTCCATGATGCCGCTATGAGGCGCTGGTACGTGGCAGCCGCGTTCGGCAAGCCGTAAGGCATGCGAACGTAGCTGTGGGGTGGACCTCCGCAGTGCCCCACTCGCGAGGGCTAGAGGCGCTCTAGAGAGGCGACTCGGTTGAGCCCTAGTATGTCGATGCAGACGCGCAGCCCACCATCCTCGCCTGGATGGGGAGCCACTGCTGGTAGACGGTGGCCGCCTTTCATGACTCTTGACTCCTGTAGCTCCTGAATGGCCTTGCTGACGAACTCCTGAAGGTCTGGCTCTCCTTGCCTTACTCCTTCTTGAGGGAAACGTGCTTCGAAACACGCCTCCATGTGGTGCCCAAGCGCCTCCCTCGTGACCCTAGCCAGGTCGGTGGCCCTCCAGGGGAGAGCCCCCGAGCCCTGCCTGAGGAGGGCACCGGGGCGCTTTCCTATGCGATGGAAGGAGGTTCCCCCTGGGCAGGCACGGGTCTAGAGGGGCCTGCCTCCTGAGGAGCCGGGCCGGACGATGTCTTCTTCTTCTTGGGGGCGGTCTCGGGAAGCCTCCTACTTCCGTGATCCGGGTCTTCTAGTGACGCGGCCTGAAAGGCTCGTTCCAGGGAACACATCGCATCCTTCTCTTCACAGGGCACCGTGATGACTCCGCCACTTCCTGGCATCTTAAGGACGTTGTAGCCGTGGTGATTTACAGCCATGAACTTGGCCAGCGCTGGGTACCCGAGGATGGCGTTGTATGGCAGGCGAATGTGAGCGACATCGAAGTCGATGAGCTCGGTGCGGTAGTTGTCGCGTGCCCCGAAGGTGACAAGGAGGCGGACCTGCCCGATCGGGACCGTGGAGCCGTCGGTGACTCCGGAGAAAGGCTTGGTTGGCTGAAGCTGGCTGTAGGGCACTTGGAGATTGTTAAATGTTTCCACGGAGAGGACGTTGAGCCCTGCCCCGCCATCAATGAGGGTCCTGGTGACCACCACATTGCTGATGATTGGGGAACAGAGCATCGGGAGGACTCCGGCTGTAGCCGCACACTTGAGCTGATCTGCTGAGCTGAACGTGATGGCGCACGCTGACCACCTGAGAGGGCGCGTGGCTTCGAGCTTGGGGAGGACTGCATTCACTTCATGGGCAAACTGCTTGAAGATGCGTTGAGAGGCTGGGGCTTGAGCCCCGCCCAGGATGCAGGCGATCGCGCACGGCTCCTGGAAGCCCCCAGCCTCCTCGTCCTGGTGGTGGTACACATTTCTCCTTGGTTGCGGCGGCGGCGGAGGGAGGCCTGCGTTGCCTTGCGGGCGATCCTCGCGAGGCCGACCCCTCCAGTCTCCCTCGCGAGGCGGGTCTTGCCAGCGATCCTCGTGAGGTTGATCGCGCCACCCTTGGCGCGGGCCTCGGTCTTCCCAGCGTCCTGCGTTCCTTCCTCCTCCTCGACCGTAGCCCCGGTCACCACGGTCGGGGCGACGGCCGATCCTTCCTTCTCGCACGGCTCGGAGCTCTTGACATTCGTTGGTGTTGTGGGTGTGGAGGTCGTGGTACACGCAGTACCGGCTGCCCTTGGAAGGCTCGGGCTGATCTCTGCCCCGCTTGGTGTCTGGTTCTGCCGCGAGCACGGCAGCCCCCTTGCACTTCACATCCTTGGCCTTGGGCTTCTTCTCTTCCGGGTCCGCGGCAGGCAGCTCGAGGAGGGAGAGACGCCCTTCCTCAGCCCTGGCGCACTTGGTTGCCAAGTTGAACAGCTCCAAAGAAGTGCACAAGTCTTCATGCATCGCCAGCTCCTCCTTCATCTTGACATCGCGCATGCCGTCGGAGAAAGCTGAGATGATGGCCTCTTCAGTCACCCTGGGAATCTTGAGGCGTGCGTTGTTGAAGCGCTGGATGTACTACTGCAGGGTCTCCCCAGGTTGTTGCTTGATGCGGCGCATGTCGCTCACGGCGGGTGGCCGGTCGCGAGTACCTTGGAAGTTGGCGATGAAGTGGGTGCGCATCTCGTCCCAGGAGGAGATCGTGCCGGGAGCCAGGTTCAGGAGCCAGGTGCGGGCCCCGTCCTTGAGCGCCATGGGAAACCAGTTCGCCATGACCTTCTCGTCTCTGTTGGCAGCTTCGATGCCCAGCTCGTAGAGCTGGAGGAACTCCGCAGGGTCAGCCGTGCCGTCGCAGTGAGGAGGCAGGTCTGGCTTGAACTTGCCGGGCCACGCGACACTGCGTAGCTCGGCGGTGAAGGCACGGCAGCCTGCTGTGGCCACGGGAGGCCTTGGGTGACGGAGAGCTTGGTCTTGCATGTCCCCACGCGCCGCAGCTGGGTCTTGACGTGCGGGAGCAGGAGCATGGTCGCGACGTGCTGGAGCAGGGAGCGCCCGGGCAGCTTCTTGCGGGCGAGGGACTTCCTGGCAGCTCTGCTCTTGCTGCGCTAGCACCTGACGGAGTGGGTTCCGCCCAGTGGCCACGCGCCTTGGAGCCATGGCGCCTTCTTGAGGAGGAGGCGGCCGGGGTGCCGCCGGAGCTTCGTCGCCCGCGCAGGGCAGGGAGCGGTGCAGCGGAACGGACGGCGCAGGAGAGCCCCCTGCGGCGCGGACGAGCTCGGCGACACGGATGAGCCATTCTTCATAGACGTCGTCGACGGGGCGGTAGCGCAGGAGCTCATTCGCCGCGATGAGCGCAGCTCGAGCCTCCATGGGTGCGCAGAGCGCGCGGGACGAAGAACCAGCTGGGGGGAGCGAGGGAGTTGCGGTGCGGCCGTCTTGCCGCACGGACGGATTCTGAGACGATGCTTGCTGCTCGTCCCCCGCCGGGCCGGTGGCGGCGTTGACGGCAGGTGACGGGGAACGGTGAGGACGCCCGCCGACAGGAGCCGTCTGGGCGACGCGGGAAGCGAGAGCGGCCCAGCGCTCGGCGCGGGCCCGATGAGCATCAGACATGGGTGCGATGGTCGGAGGAGAACGGGGTGGTGGAAGACGAATTCCGGCGCACCCCTACCTGGTGCACCAAATATTGGATTTTGGGTTCCGGCAGACCCTTGAGGTTCGAACACTGGGGTGCGCGCGGAGATTTCGCTTCCTACCTTCCTGCACCCCTTCGCCTCGCTAAGATCTAAGCTATGGAAAGAACAACACAAGAGACACATGGTTTATACTGGTTCGGGCCACCGTTGTGGTGTAATACCCTACTCCAGTGTGTGGTGTGGTGGATTGCCTCTTGGGCTGATGATGATGAATGATACAAGGAAGAACAGCCTCGCGAGGGTCTGTTCTTTGCTGGGGCGATGAACTGCTGGGAGGAGTTCAGCCACCCTTCTGTCTCTCTGATTGTCTTTCTCCGATTCAACCTCCTATCAAACCTCTCCTCTTAACCCCTCCGAACCCCTCTCTTCTGTGGGTGGCTGGTCCTATTTATAGAGGCCCTGGTCCTCTTCCCAAAAATCGAGCGGGAAGGGAGCCAACAATGGCGGGCTAATTTGAAGGGGGACAGCTAGTACTCGCTACCCTGACAAAAGTAGTCTTCGCCTGCACAAAGCTCTGGTGGTGACGCCGTCTTGGGCTCCACGATGACCTCCGTCTTGCAGTCTTCCTGGTCTTGGTCTCGTTGCACCGAAATGGCAACCTTTGCCTGATGCCTCGGTACTCCGCGGCTGCGCTTGCCCCCTTTGCACCAAAGAGGAAAGGAGGACACTGCGCGGGCTGGCACCCGCCTGGCGCCCTTGGTCGTCATGGCTTGCGTCACGGGCACCTCGTGCGGTACCCCGCCTTGATCTCTCCGCCTCCTCACGAGCCATCCTGATGAGGCCGTGCCTGAGGAAGCTCCGTGTCGTCCGCCCCGCGAGGCTTGGCCCCTCGCGAGGGTCTTGGTTCTGTGTTGATGAAGATGGGCCGTGCTGGGCCCCCTCTTGAGCCACGCCGCAGGCCGCAGGCAGGCAAGTCTGGGGACCCCCGTTCCCAGAACGCCGACACAACCAGGGAGGAATGGGTGTGCTTCGTATCTTACTTGTTGAGAGGCGACGGGTTTCCAATCCACCCCTTCCTCCATGGACTCCTGGAGTATTACGGCCTCCAACTGCCGAACCTCACGCAGACCTCTATCCTGCACATCGCGGGTTTTGTTGCCGTCTGCGAGCTTTTCCTAGGCTGTGAGGCCCACTTTGATTTGTGGAGGAAGCTATTCTGCCTCGTCCCTCGCAACCGAGGAGTGTCGATATTCGAGGTGGGCGGCGCCAAAGTATGGCGCATAGCCAGGACCGGATACCTGTCCGGTATGCCGAAGAAAGCGCCCTCAGAATGGCCCTCAGAATGGTTCTATATTGAGGATGTTGCTCTCCCCGACCCAGTGCGAAGGGGTCTTCCCGAATTTTCAAGTGCTCCGTTGATGGAACGCCACAGTTGGCGCCCCTGGATCCTCGAGGAGGAAGATAGCGCGGAAGTCCGTCAATTGATGGGCAAGATAAGGACACTTGCCCAGTCTGGATTATCAATAATCGAGGTGATGGCGACTTCCATAGTGCGGGGGGTCCAACCACTTCAATACAGAGGGCTTCCCATGTGGCACTATAATGGGGAGGATGACGCCTCACACTGCGGTCGGAAGGGTCCAGACACCCCTACCGCTTTGGTCAAAATATTAGCCGAACTATGCAGAGGGGAGAAATAGGAGTTCACTCGTCTTAAACATCGAGATGGATTTTCTATGTACAATTCACCAAGCTGGGTGAGCTCTAATCCCACCACTTTACTCAATCCTCTCCCTGAATCGCTTTTAATGGATATTAACCCATCTATTCGTAACAGGAATGGCAGAAGGTTGTCGAGGGGATTTATGGCCCTGCCCCATAGCCAGAGGATCCCAACCGGGACCTAGACCCCGGATTCAAAGAGGATCCAGACATATTTGTGGAGCTTGAGGATGGAGTATTCTACTAGGCGAGCTATGATGGCACAGTAGTGCCAATCGTGGCCGACTATCTTGGCCTCCTTCCCGCCTCACATGTAAGTAATAAAGGTACACCTTCTTCGAAAGAGCTTCCTCATTACGCCTCACCTATCACACTATTTCATGCTTCAAAGGGGAGGCGCTCGATGCCACAACGTGCACCAGAGGTATCTCCTAGGAGAGCGGTGCCCGCACCAAGCAAATCTTCAAAGAGAAAGGCGAACGAGAATACGGCAGAACCTTCATCAAAGAGGTATGATTTTTTAATCATGCCTCCTGGCAGTCACATCAAACTGTGACATTATCCGTTGTGTCTTATCAGGAAAAGCGTTCGTCGGACTATGTCCGAGGACCCTGCCGGCCATGCCTCCACTAGTCGGATTCCAGACCCTGCCCTAAGGACGGGGGACGACATGGGAGTGGCGCCAGACTGCCCTTCCGCGAAGGATTCAGATGATGTGTCCGTCACAAACTCCGAAGTGGAGAGCACCATGAATGATCGGCGCCGGAGGGCCGCTCTCCGCGACCCCGGCTTTTCAAAAGAGGCATTTAATGCCTTCAGCTCGACCGATGCATACATCCGAGCTGCTCGGGATGTACTTACCAGAGCCACGGACCCGCATTTAAAAGATATGCGGGTAAGTGTAGATTTGATAATCATATACCAGTAGCCCCCGAGACTTGAAGCAGTTGATACAACTGATTTAAGGATCATTGTATAATCAGGTACTCACGGAGAAGAACAGCCTATTGTCTCAAGAGCTGGAAATGTGTCAGACCTAGCTAGCTGCGGCTACCGCCGAATTGGAGAGATCCAAGGGGGCATCGCCAGGTAATGTTTCCCCGCATCAGAAAAAAGTATAATCATACACCAATAATATTAATACTATTGTGTTTCCGCTGACAGGATCAGTAGATCAACTGAGGGAAAAGCTGAAAATTGCCCAGGCTGGTGAACAGGAGGCCGAAAGGCAATATGCGGCAGGCGAGCGTGTGCTGACGCGGGTTAGGGATGAAAACAACAAGCTGCAGGATTCCAATACCTTGCTGGGCGAAGAACTAAAAGATGTGCGAGCCAGGTAGCTGACGTTGTCAAAGAGAATAGGAGGCTACAAGATAGCATATTCAGTATGTGTTTGACTTTACCTTTATGTAATTCGGCGAAGAAATGATCTGACAGATTTATGTCTGCAGGTATGTTAACTGGCCGTCTCGAAGAGGAAATGTCCGGCTCTCAAGGCGACCTTCTGCAAGAGTTGTCCCAATTGCACGAGCGAGCTCGGCAAGCAATGCGGAGCATTGCCAAAGCTTTGTGGCTGTCCGCCTCTCCTCTAGGGAGTATGGAGGAGCTTGTGAAGCTATTCCGGGGAGCTCGACGACGCTTTTGATTATGGAACATATCAGCCCGCCGAGAAGGTGCGCGGGAGGCCTGGGCCATGGTAAAAACACAGTACACCAAGATTGATCTGAATCATATGGCCCGAGTCAGACCTAAATGGTCAGATGGAAAAGAAATTCCAGTTAGTTTGGTATACGACCAAGTAAAGGTAGCCGCCACATACTCCTAATAGGATTGTAAGCTAGACAGCATGTTAGACGGCATAGAGGAAGAAGTTTCTGAGTCTAAATGACTATGTACTTCAATTGACAAATTTATTTGTCCCTAGCCGGATTGTAAAACGATTGTCATGGCAAACCTTTTCGCTTCGACCTCCATACCCGAAGGCTCGAAGTGTTTTCGAATACCTGCTCAGTAATATAAACCGGGGCATGCGTGGAAACCAGGCATAGGGGTCATAGTTGCTTGAACAGACAAGTTGTATCCGGCTAGCTATGTTATATTACATTGTAATTGTAAGAAACATCTTCCAGGGAGAATATATCCGTTAATGGTTCCTTTCCCTGGGCGAATATGCGTTAGTATGCATGTCTGAACTGTGATTGAAAAAATCGCAGTGTGAGTGACATTTGCGGGTTCATAGTGTAATGAGTGTAACACATCTTTAGTCCACCGACCCAATATTCCCTTAAGAATTCTAGCTTTCGGCTTCACCCAGTCTGAGGTACACGGCCGGATGACCCGACAGTAACAATCGTAGAGGTGCTCCCTTTATGCCCTAGCCGAACAAACAGGAACGTAGGGCATAAGCACAGGAGCCAGGCAACCCAGCTTGGCCAAAACTGAAGTCATAACGATGCATATAATGACGAAGAAAAGGTACATATGCGGAAGAGGACACATATGTGTTGAGCTTGATGCTCGAAAAAGAATCATAAACTTCTGTAAAAGAAGCCCCCATGTATTATGAGTGTATACATTTAAGGATGTGCACATCATAGGTGTGCGGTCTGGCCACACAAGAGCTAAAGAGCTAAACAAGAAGTTAAAGAAAGGAAAAAGGAAATAATGTAAACAAAGGGAGAAGAATACGAACAAAGAGTCTAGCTCTAGGCGTAGAATCTTTAGAGTCTAGCGGCATTCCACGGGTTTGTTTGTAGTGCAGTTGGCGGCATATGCCTTTGATTGTCAAAGAGATGGCATCCAAGACAACGTTGGACCAAGTCCTGTGCGTCTGCTGGGGCCGTCGGCCGGAAGAAACCTATACGAAAGGCCTTACTTACAAGGGCCCGAGCCGCAGCATGGTAACCGCCGAGGCCAGCATGAATTCCGGCCAGGAGTTGCCGTCCTTCTTCCTCAGAGATACATCTTTGAAGGTCTCCGGTAACACTTTTGTTATAAAGCTCTCCGTCATGGACCTTGTAGGCTTTTGAGCGCCGACCAATGTAGCGAGCCTAATTCTGGTCCTCAGGGAGCTCTCGCCTATTAAGGTAGGCTAAGAACGCTTCGGTCCATGGGGCAATTACTGCCATTATTAGATGGGTCGATGATGTTATTTCGGTGGCTGAACCCCCAATTATATCGGTACTTTGTTCGGAATCTGTGGGTATAGTCGGATCTGGGCTAGTGTTGCCACTCTCATCCTGCCACACCACGGATGGCTTGAAGAGCCTTTCCAAAAAGATGTTAGGCGGGATGGGGTCGCGCTTGGCACCCATGCGAGCAAGGACGTCCGCCGCTTGATTAGTTTCTCGAGCCACATGATGAAACTCGAGTCCCTCGAACCGAGCAGATATCTTGAGTACGGCGTTACGGTAGGCCTCCATCTTCAGATCCTTAGCATCGAAGTCTCCATTTACTTGGGATATTGCGAGATTTGAATCCCCGCGCACCTCCAGGCGTTGTATGCCCATGGAGGTAGCCATCCGAAGACCGTGCAATAAGGCCTCGTATTGGGCTGCGTTGTTGGAGTTTGTGTATTATATTTGGAGTACATACTGGATTGTGTCTTCGGTGGGGGACGTAAAACCGACGCCTACTCCTAAACCAGCCAGCATTTTAGAGCCATCAAAGTACATGACCCAGTTGGAATATGTGCCGTACTCTTTAGGGAGTTCGGCCTCTATCCATTCGGCGATGAAGTCGGCCAATACCTGGGATTTAATGGCCCGGAGTGGTTTGCATGTTATGTCAAATGGTAATAGCTCAATAGCCCACTTGGCAATCCAACCCGTAGCGTCGCGATTATTTATTATATCATTGAGTGGTACTTCGGAAGCTATCGTAATCGAACTCTCTTGGAAGTAGAATCGTTGTAACGCCCTCGATGCGGCTATATCTCCCACGTGTCGGAGCACGACTTAGAGGCATAACCGCATTGAAAGCAATGTCGCAAGTGAGGTAATCTTCACACAACCCATGTAATACATAAGGGGAAAAGATACATAGTTGGCTTACAATCGCCACTTCACACCAATACATGAAAGCATTACAACATCCAAATACAATGAAGGTCCGACTACGGAACCAAAATAAAAGAAGAACCCCAAATGCGACAAGGTCCCCGATCGACCCCAACTGGGCTCCACTACTGATCAACTAGAATGAGACGACACAAAGGAGAAGATCTTCAACGAGCTCCTCCTGAGCTAGGTTGCATCATCTGCGCGGACTCATCGGCACCTGCAAACTGGTTTTGGAAGTATCTGTGAGCCACGGGGACTCAGCAATCTCGCACCCTCGCGATCAAGACTATTTAAGCTTATGGGTAAGGTAAAAGGTATGAGGTGGAGCTACAGCAAGCGACTAGCATATATGGTGTCTAACATACGCAAATGAGAGCTAGAAGAGAAGGCAAAGCACAGTCGATAAAAGTATGATCAATAAGTGATCCTAAAACAACCTACGTCAAGCATAACTCCAACAACCGTGTTCACTTCCCGGACTCCGCCGGAAAGAGACCATCACGGTTACACACGCGGTTGATGCATTTTAAATTAAGGTCAACTTCAGGTTTTCTACAACCGGACATTAACAAATTCCCATCTGCCCATAATCGCGGGCACGGCCTTCGAAAGTTCAAATCCCTGCAGGGGTGTCCCAACTTAGCCCATCACAAGCTCTCACAGTCAACGAAGGAATAGACCTCCTCCCGAGACATTCCGATCAGACTCGGTATCCCGGTTCTACAAGACATTTCGACAGGGTAAAACTAAACCAGCAACACCACCCAGATGTGCCGAAAAATCCTGATAGGAGCTGCACATATCTCGTTCTCAGGGCACACCGGATGAGCAAGACGTCGGGTAAGCTAGCGCAGAGTTGCCCCTGGTAGCCTCGGACATCGCTCAGTTGGACCAACACTCAGAGGAGCACTGGCCCGGGGGGGTCAAATAATGATGACCCTCAGGAGCGCGACTCCCAAGGGAAAAGAAAAGGCTAGGTGGCAAATGGTAAAACCAATGTTGGGCATTGCTGGAGGAGTTTTACTCAAGGCGAACTGTCAAGGGGTTCCCATAATAGCCCAACCGCGTAAGGAACGCAAAATCCGGGAACATAACACCGATATGACGGAAACTAGGGCGGCAAGAGTGGAACAAAACACCAGGCATACGGCCGAGCCTTCCACCCTTTACCAAGTATATATTGTGATATCCCAACAAGTAAACAATGTTCCAACAAGGAATGATCCCCATGTTCCAACAAGGAACAAACTTCAATCTTCACCTGCAACTAACAACGCTATAAGAGGGGCTGAGCAAAGCGGTAACATAGCCAAACAACGGTTTGCTAGGACAAGGTGGGTTAGAGGCTTGGTTCACCAATATGGGAGGCATGATAAGCAAGTGGTAGGTATCGCAGCATAGGCATAGCAAAAGAGCGAGCAACTAGCAAGCAAAGATAGAAGTGATTTCGAGGGTATGGTCATCTTGCCTGAAATCCCGCAAGGAAGAAGAACGAGTCCATGAAGAAGACAAACGGACGTAGACGAACGGTTCCTCACAAGCACGACGTTACTGGAACCAACCCGAAGAAGCAAACACCGGAAAAGAAGCACACAACATAGTAAACAACCAACACATGAACATGGTGTGATATGCGGGATGCGGTATGCGATGCATATGCATGATTTGCAAAGGAAATGATTGGACCTGGCCTCAACATGGAAAACCAAGTGTGCCACTGGAAGGGTGAGATGAAATCACTTGAAAATGATATAAAGAACGCCGGAATCGGAGTTACGGTTTGGAAATGGCAAGCAATTCAAATATGGCACCGGTCTGCGATATACAACAAGTACCCATCTAAATGCAATGCGATGTACATGCTACAACATTAAATATGGCATACAAATACATGGCAGGGATGCATTCAAGATGCTTAACAAAAGTCTAGCACTAAGCTACGGCCAATTAACAATAACAGGTTCAAACAAGCATGGAAAAAATGCATATGACAAACAGATTTCAGACTAAGTGAAATTAACACTTGTCTGGAATTTCAGATCAGATAGCACTCTTCGGAGCAACAAAACTATATGCTACAGGACCTGAACATGGCAAAGTAAAGCATGGCATGGAGCTACTAAAAGAGCTTAACAAAAGTCCCTTAGTGTCCTTGAGGCAAAAGGGATCAGAAAATACAATTGCAAGCATGTGAACATGGCAAAAACATAATCAGTTCTCAGACTTAGTGAAAACTGGAGCATGCTGAAACAGATATCAAGTAGGCATGTTTACGAGCTCGATGCACTCACTACAGAGCAAGGCATGATAATCTAAGCATACACCCAACAAGAATACACAAAATAAAAGCTAGGCATGGCAAGAACAATAACATAGCATGCACGGATCAACTACAACAAGTAGACAAAATCGCTAACAAGTAGACAATCTGCCTAGATTCACGAAGTAGCAAAAGTAGAGCTCGATTGACTCAATATAGGGTGCTCCATAATTGCAAACAAAGACATGGATGGATAGAGCCCTACAAGACTAACAAAACATCCTTACTGATCATCCTCAAAAGAGGCATGGATCCCTAGGAAACAATATGAACATATGGCATATTGAGATAAACAGGTCAAGGACTTAGTGGAAATGCTAAGTCCCTGAAATCAGCATTACCAAGTGCCTCACTTTGCATGCTTGTGCTAGTCACCACACACATCACAAAAAATACATGGGTTGCACCTCTGGAAAGATGGCAAAACCCTTAACAAAACATATGTAGGGCTCATGGGCATATCATGCACACAATAATCATGTCAAAAATGACAAATATCTAAATGGAGCAGCAGATCTGACAATTATCTCAAGTAGCACTCTTCCAACAGTATTTCGGGCATCAAGATGAGCTCAAATGAAAATGATGCAATGAGATGAAATGATGTTGATATGCTATATGCCCAAAACGGATCTATGGATGCAAAGTTATGATGCTATGAACATGGACATATGAAACTGGGAATCTCGAGGACTTAGGAAAAATATACCCTCTGAAAACAGATCTAGGGTTCGTGCACGCAGATCGAGGCGGGGCCGGATCCTCGCCGGAGCAGTGGTTGCCGGCGCTTGCGTTCGTCAGAGGAGAGGGCTCGCCGCCGGAGCTCACGCCGGAGCTCGCCAGCGAGGTGGCCGGAGTAGAGGGACCGCGGAGGAGGAGGCACGCGGCGACGGGGTCACGCCGGCGAAGGGCGGCGCCGGCGGGAAGAAGGCGAGGCGCGGCCGGGGACGAACTCCGGTGGCGGCGCGGGACTGAGCATGGCGGCGGCGGCAAGGCATACGACGACGAAGGCGAGACGCGGTCGAGAGGCGGGCAACGCGTGGGGGCTCAGGCCCGGTCGCGGCTCGGGCGGGCCGGCCTTGGGCCCCGCGGGCCGGCGGCAGGTGCGGTGGAGAGAGAGGGAGGCATCCGGCTGAGGTGGCGGCGTCTGATTGGTGCAGGACACTGCCACGGGTGACGTGTCGCGACGGGATTCGCCGGAGCGAGGTGGCGGCGGCGGCTGGACATGTCCGGTCGGTGGGAGAAGTGTCCGGCAACGCGAAGGGTGTGGATCTAGGGTTTCATCCGCGAAATGATCCGAAATTTCGGGGAGGGGTGCTCTTTTATAGGTAGAGGGAGTAAGGAGAGTCCAAATGAGGTGCGGTTTTCGGCCACGCGATCGTGATCGAACGACCGAGATGATGGAGGAGGTTTAGGTAGGTTTTTGGGCCAAATTGGAGGGGTGTTGGGCTGCAACACACACGAGGCCTTTTCGGTCCCTCGGTTAACCGTTGGAGTATCAAACGAAGTCCAAATGATACGAAACTTGACAGGCGGTCTACCGGTAGTAAACCAAGGCCGCTTGGCAAGTCTCGGTCCAATCCGGAAATGTTTAATCCCCACACACGAAAGATAGGTAGAAATGACCACCGGAGGAGAACGGAACGCCGGAATGCAAAACGGACAACGGGAAAAATGCTCGGATGCATGAGACGAACATGTATGCAAATTAAATGTACATGATGACATGATATGCAATGCATGACACGCAAGCAATGACAACACACCAACATCGAATAACTGGAGGACACCTGGCACATTGGTCACGGGGCGTTACAACACTACGCCACTACGAGAGGATCTCGTCCCGAGATCTAGAATGGCACCGGAGGGAAAACGGAAGAGAAAGAGAAGAGGTAAAACTAAGTTGCTCCTTTGACCAATGAGTGAAACCAAAGAACCTTGCAGAAGTTAAACAAATTGAAAGAAAGAATACAACGGAGACGAACGAAGTTGAAAACACTCTGTTTGAAAAAAAGGGACAAGGAAGAACAACTTCGAGCAGCACTCCGGTTGAGAAGTTATGCAAGACTTGATAAGGCGAAAAGAACTTGAGCAAAAGGGCACAACACTCCGGTTTAATGGATAGGCATGGAAAGAACATGATCTTTGACAAAACGAGATGATGGGTTGAAAAGATGAACATCACAATGCCTCCGGAACAAAAGTAAGAATGGAATGGAGTGAACGAAGGGAAACAAGGTCTTGAGAGAGCATGCTTACAACAAATGCTAGAACGGAGTTGTTGGAAAAACCCACAATGAAAATAATAAGCTTGATATGGTATTATGGAATACATGTCAAATAAAAAGGTGACAACCTGCCACTAACAAAATCAAAGATTGGATTGATACCAACAAGGAGACGAGAAACTATATCGCACCGGAAAGGGTAAATGAAGAAATTGGATCATTTATGAGCACCACAATTAGCAATGATCCTTAGGGAGGGCTTTAGGTGAAATATATCCCAAGATAACTCCAATGACGAGATTGATGGATTTAAAATATCTCATTCTTGACCACATGTGAATCATGAAAACATGAACTCAATTATCAAGAATGACATAAAACCACCTCCAATAATATGGAAGAAAGAATTGCACTCCGGATAGCAAGATGGAGAATGCTTGAACTCCTTTGAAAAGAATCTCAATGAACACTTCGAGAAAGGAATTAAATCCTTGATGGACCATCATGGAGAACCTTCATGAAGAACTCCGGTAAACAAAAGAATGATCAAACGGAAGGAAAGAGAAGTTGAAAACACAAGGTGAATCCTTGTAATGATTTAGATGGATCTTCGCGTCGAGAAAATGCGGAAAAACTAGGAACTCTGGAAAAGCAAGATGTAAACAATTGAAACCAAGAATTTTTGATGAGGCTCCGGAATAAGGAATTAATCACTTGATGAAGCAAGAATAAGAATTACGTTATGCGTATCCATCACCAATTTAAATTGATGACAATCAACGGATTTGGCATATTACTTATTCTCGTAGAAAAGATTAAGATAGATATCGCGCCAACTTGAGAATGCCTTCAAAGAAACACCGGTGGAATCGAAACAAGGAATGAATTGATAAGATAACGAAAGAAGAGGAATCTTGCACGAACCACCGTAATAATTAAAATGACCGAAAGGAAGATAAAGGAACACCGGTTAGAATTATGAAATGAACGGGGATACTTGAGAGGATTTAGCTACATGAGAACGAAGAGATGACGAACTGATTAGAGAACACTTGAACGATGCACCGGTAAGATTTGGCGAATGAGAGCTGAAAGCTGGAATGAATATTTCTGAGATGTTGGCTCCGGAGAATCAAACTGAAAAGACTCTTGAATTGCTCCGGATAGGTGAAAAAAAGTTCTCACAATCCAAAAACAACTATGAGAGGATGGCAACAAGCTAGAATGACGAGTCTTGAAGAGACAAGAACAAGATTGGGAGAAAAAAAATCTTCTTCGGTCTTCACATGTTGAGAATACCGATGAGAAACACCACCATGAATTGTTGAGATACTCCGGGATGGAAAATTATAAAGGTTGAACCAGTGATGAAAAGAATTTGAAAGATCTTGGAGAAGGCAATTGACTGATGATAACTCATTCTTACGTCAAACTTCGAAAAGAAATTTTAGGATAGCTCCGAGAAAATAAGAAGAGTCAGGTAAGATCCTGGGAAAAGACCTGTGGGTTAGGGCCCACTGAAAAGAAACACCGTTGAATGATTCAAAAGAGAGAAAGCACCAGTTGAATTAAATGACTTGAATGAGGGGACATCCTCGAAAGAGTTTGAATGAAAGCAGAGTGTAAACACGAATCTTCGGGATATCTTGAGCACTCCGAAACAAATGTATAGCGGGATGTGAATGATTAAGAGGTGCACCGATATGAGATGGTATTTGAAACGAGGAAAGGATATGATCAACAAAGCCTGAATTGGTTCCACCGGAGAAGAAAATAACAAAGAATGATGAGCTTGACGCTCCATTAGAAACTTCATGAGAATCACCGGATAAGAACATTAACGGAAAAGAATGGAGATACTTCTCATCACTGAGATGATACTTGATTAGGAAATCTGAGTCTTCGAAGAAAACAAGGGTGGGTGGGCGGGAAAACAAAGGCAGCTTGGGACAGATAAAATGAGCACCGTTGATAAGAACTGATAATTGATCTTGCGGATGTTGAAATGATCGGATCCACTTGAAGAGAAAACACGCCGGTTGAAAAAGAATTAACATGACAATCTCGATTGTCAATAAGGATTAGTATTCACATCGGAGTATGAGAACACCGTTTGGGGAAGGTATGGAATCAACACTTGACATTGAAGCAACTTGAATACCACAACTCAAAACAAAAACAAAGGATTGGCTTGCAGAATAAGCCGGAACAAACATATGATAGAGATTTCGTCCGAAGATTTCGTGGTGGGGCCTACACGGGCTCGATCGTACAGCACCATCATGTACAAGGCAGTGCACATGACATACGAAGCGTCCCCAAGTCGGCATAGCCAAGGACTCTTTAAGACACAACGAGAACACTGTAAAACCAACCGTGAATAGGCGGACCACTAGACGTCGAACCCCAATTTCATATCATACATCTGTCGAAAGATATCCTAAGAGCTACTTGAATTCCCACTTATAAACTCCCGAAACTTTCCGGTTATGCAATCAGGTGTTGGGGATACAGGGGAAGCATAATATCTCACCCAAATCTAGCAAATCCTACATCCAGCTGTATCCATCCTTCAACACATAACCAAGAAACCTTCGGAAATCGTCTACCTCAACCTTCGAAAAGCATCCATTATACAAGTTATGGCAATACTCCCGAACTCCCGCCCCAGTACTGGGTGGCGTCGAGGTTATCTCACCAACAAACTTCATAAAAGAGATTTTCGATGTCGGCGTACTAAACTCAGGTATTCCAGAACTGCAACGATAAAATTATGACGACAACACCTTGGAGCTCAACTCCCCAGGACACTTCCACAAAACCCCTGACAGGAGGCACCAAGACAATGTTCCCGTCCAAAACCATCGGAACCATTCCAAGATACCCGCATGATCCTAATTTTTTTTTTGTGAAATTTGAGAACAGAAGAGTCAAAACTCTACGCCAGGATGCCTTATCAGAGCGATGAGGAGACTGGGGAGTAAAAAGAATTCCTAAACTCTCCGATATATAATTCCTAAATGACTCAAAATATTTTTCTAGACTCAACTCGGCCACTAAAAATGATCAATCAGTGGGGGCTCCTAAGTTCGGGGAAGGCTCTGATACCAACTTGTAACGCCCTCGATGCGGCTATATCTCCCATGTGTCGGAGCACGACTTAGAGGCATAACCGCATTGAAAGCAATGTCGCAAGTGAGGTAATCTTCACACAACCCATGTAATACATAAGGGGAAAAGATACATAGTTGGCTTACAATCGCCACTTCACACCAATACATGATTCAAGCATTACAACATCCAAATACAATCAAGGTCCGACTACGGAACCAAAATAAAAGAAGAACCCCAAATGCGACAAGGTCCCCGATCGACCCCAACTGGGCTCCACTACTGATCAACTAGAACGAAACGACACAAAGGACAAGATCTTCAATGAGCTCCTCCTGAGCTGGGTTGCATCATCTGCGCGGACTCATCGGCACCTGCAAACTAGTTTTGAAAGTATCTGTGAGCCACGGGGACTCAGCAATCTCGCACCCTCACGATCAAGACTATTTAAGCTTATGGGTAAGGTAAAAAGGTATGAGGTGGAGCTGCAGCAAGCGACTAGCATATATGGTGGCTAACATACGCAAATGAGAGCGAGAAGAGAAGGCAAAGCACGGTCGATAAAAGTATGATCAATAAGTGATCCTAAAACAACCTACGTCAAGCATAACTCCAACAACCATGTTCACTTCCCAGACTCCGCCGGAAAGAGACCATCACGGTTACACATGCGGTTGATGCATTTTAAATTAAGGTCAACTTCAGGTTTTCTACAACCGGACATTAACAAATTCCCATCTGCCCATAACCGCGGCCACAGCTTTCGAAAGTTCAAATCCCTGTAGGGGTGTCCCAACTTAGCCCGTCACAAGCTCCCACGGTCAACGAAGGAATAGACCTCCTCCTGAGACATTCCGATCAGACTCAGTATCCCGGTTCTACAAGACATTTCGACAGGGTAAAACTAAACCAACAACACCACCCAGATGTGCCGACAAATCCCGATAGGAGCTGCACATATCTCGTTCTCAGGGCACACCGGATGAGCAAGACATCGGGTAAGCCAGCCCAGAGTTGCCCCTGGTAGCCTCGGACATCGCTCAGTTGGACCAACACTCAGAGGAGCACTAGCCCGGGGGGGTCAAATAATGATGACCCTCAGGAGCGCGACTCCCAAAGGAAAAGAAAAGGCTAGGTGGCAAATGGTAAAACCAATGTTGGGCATTTCTGGAGGAGTTTTACTCAAGGCGAACTGTCAAGGGGTTCCCATAATAGCCCAGCCGGGTAAGGAACGCAAAATCCGGGAACATAACACCGATATGACGGAAACTAGGGCGGCAAGAGTGGAATAAAACACCAGGCATAAGGCCGAGCCTTCCACCCTTTACCAAGTATATAGATGCATTAAGTAAACAAGATATATTGTGATATCCCAACAAGTAAACAATGTTGCAACAAGGAACGATCCCCATGTTCCAACAAGGAACAAACTTCAATCTTCACCTGCAACTAACAACGCTATAAGAGGGGCTGAGCAAAGCGGTAACATAGTCAAACAACGGTTTGCTAGGATAAGGTGGGTTAGAGGCTTGGTTCACCAATATGGGAGGCATGATAAGCAAGTGGTAGGTATCGCAGCATAGGCATAGCAAAAGAGCGAGCAACTAGCAAGCAAAGATAGAAGTGATTTCGAGGGTATGGTCATCTTGCCTGAAATCCCGCAAGGAAGAAGAACGAGTCCATGAAGAAGACAAAACGGACGTAGATGAACGGTTCCTCACAAGCACGACGTTACCGGAACCAACCCGAAGAAGCAAACACCGGAAAAGAAGCACACAACATAGTAAACAACCGACACATGAACATGGTATGATATGCGGGATGCGGTATGCGATGCATATGCATGATTTGCAAAGGAAATGATTGGACCTGGCCTCAACTTGGAAAACCAAGTGTGCCACTGGAAGGGTGAGATGAAATCGCTTGAAAATGATATAAACAACGCTAGAATCGGAGTTACGGTTTGGAAATGGCAAGCAATTCAAATATGGCACCGGTCTGCGATATACAGCAAGTAGCCATCTAAGTGCAATGAGATGAACATGCTACAACATTCAAACATGGCATACAAATATATGGCAGGGATGCATTCAAGATGCTTAACAAAAGTCTAGCACTGATCTACGGTTCAAACAAGCATGGCAAAAATGCATATGACAAACATATTTCAGACTTAGGGAAATTAACACTTGTCTGGAATTTCAGATCAGATAGCACTCTTCGGAGCAACAAAACTATATGCTACAGGACCTGAACATGGCAAAGTAAAGCATGGCATGGAGCTACTCAAAGAGCTTAACAAAAGTCCCTTAATGACCTTGAGGCAAAAGGGGTCAGAAAATACAATTGCAAGCATGTGAACATGGCAAAAACATAATCAGTTCTGAGACTTAGTGAAAACTGGAGCATGCTGAAACAGATATCAAGTAGGCATGTTTACGAGCTCGATGCACTCACTACAGAGCAAGGCATGACAATCTAAGTATACACCAAACAAGAATAGACAAAATACAAGCTAGAAATGGGAACAACAATAACATAGCATGCACGGATCAACTACAACATCCTTGGCAAAATCGCTAACAAGTAGACAATCTGCCCAGATTCATGAAGTAGCAAAAGTAGAGCTCGATTGACTCAAGCTAGGGTGCTCCATAATTGCAAACAAAGACATGGATGGATAGAGCCCTACAAGATTAACAAAACATCCTTACTGATCATCCTCAAAAGAGGCACGGATCCCTAGGAAACAACATGAACATATGGCATATTGAGATAAACAGGTCAAGGACTTAGTGGAAATGCTAAGTCCCTGAAATCAGCATTACCAAGTGCCTCACTTTGCAAGCTTGTGCTAGTCAGCACACACATCACAAAAAAATACATGGGTTGCACCTCTGGAAATATGGCAAAACCCTTAACAAAACATATGTAGGGCTCATGGGCATATCATGCACATAATAATCATGGCAAAAATGACAAATATCTAAATGGAGCAGCAGATCTGACAATTATCTCAAGTAGCACTTTTCCAACAGTATTTCGGGCATCAAGATGAGCTCAAATGAAAATGATGCAGTGCGATGAAATGATGTACTCTCTGAGATGAACATTTTGATATGCTATATGCCCAAAACGGATCTATGGATGCAAAGTTACGATGCTATGAACATGGCCATATGAAACTGGGAATCTCGAGGACTTAGGAAAAATATACCCTCTGAAAACAGATCTAGGGTTCGTGCACGCAGATCGAGACGGGGCCGGATCCTCGTCGGAGCAGTGGTTGCCGGCGCTTGCGTTCGCCGGAGGAGAGGGCTCGCCGGTCGGAGCTCACGCCGGAGCTCGCCGGCGAGGTGGCCGGAGTAGAGGCACCGCGGAGGAGGAGGCACGCGGCGACGGGGTCACGCCGGCGAAGGAAGGCGCCGGCGGGAAGAAGGCAAGGCGCGACCGGGGTCGAACTCCGGTGGCGGCGCGGGACTGAGCATGGCGGCGGCGGCAAGGCATACGGCGATGAAGGCGAGGCGCGGTCGAGAGGCGGGCGACACGTGGGGGCTCAGGCCCGGTCGCGGCTCGGGCGGGCCGGCGGCAGGCGCGGTGGAGAGAGAGGGAGGCGTCCGTCTGAGGTGGCGGCGTCTGATTGGTGCAGGAGGCGGCCGCGGGTGACGTGTCGCGACGGGATTTGCCGGAGCAAGGTGGCGGCGGCGGCTGGACATGTCCGGCCGGTGGGAGAAGTGTCCGGCGGCGCGAAGGGAGTGGATCTAGGGTTTCATCCGCGAAATGATCCGAAATTTCGGGGAGGGGTGCTCTTTTATAGGAAGAGGAAGCTAGGAGAGTCCAAATGAGGTGCGGTTTTCGGCCACGCGATCATGATCGAACGACCGAGATGATGGAGGAGGTTTAGGTGGGTTTTTGGGCCAAATTGGAGGGGTGTTGGGCTGCAACACACACGAGGCCTTTTCGGTCCCTCGGTTAACCGTTGGAGTATCAAACGAAGTCCAAAAGATACGAAACTTGACAAGCGGTCTACCGGTAGTAAACCAAGGCCGTTTGGCAAGTCTCGGTCCAATCCGGAAATGTTTAATCCCCACACACGAAAGAAAGGTAGAAATGACCACCGGAGGAGAACGGAACGCCAGAATGCAAAACGGACAACGGGAAAAATGCTCGGATGCATGAGACGAACATGTATGCAAATGAAATGTACATGATGACATGATATGCAATGCATGACACGCAAGCAATGACAACACACCAACATCGAATAACTAGAGGACACCTGGCACATCGGTCATGGGGCGTTACAGTCGTATCTTCCGGGATGCCATGAATACCGCATATGCTATCTTTTGGTAATGAGGGTATAGGGATTTGCATGGTGTGAGGACAGTGGATACGTTGTACACCGGTTTCTGGAGTGGGAACTTGTGTCCGTCCTCCTCTCGCTCAACGACGAGCACTGCGCTCACCACCTGGTGTGTTACAAAGATGTATAATAACATCGGTTCACCAATGTTTGGTGTGGCCAGGATTGGGTTGCTCGCTAAAAGAGACTTTATTTCCTCAAGTATGGCTATTGCTGCTTCCGTCCACTCGAAGTGGTTGGAATGTCGCAGAAGGCGATAAAGTGGCAATGCCTTTTCTCCTAGTCTGGAGATAAAGCAGCTTAAAGCTGCCACGCATCTGGCTTGTTTTTGGACCTGTTTAAGGTCGGTTGGCGTAGCCAATTGTGACAAAGCTCTAATTTTGGCTGGATTTGCCTCAATTTCTCTATTGGAAACGATGAAGCCCAGCAGCTTTTCAGTGGGAATGCCGAAAACACACTTTTCCGGATTAAGCTTAATGTCATATGTCCGGAGATTGTCGAATGTGAGACGCAAGTCGTCTATTAACGACTCGACGTGTCTAGTTTTGATGGCGACGTCATCTAGATATGCTTCCACGATCTTGCCGATTTTCTTCTCCAGGCATGTTTGAATCATGCGTTGGTAGGTGGCGTTGGCGTTTTTAAGCCCAAAGGGAATAGTGTTGAAGCGGAAAGGCCCGTATGGGGTGATGAATGTCGTTGCGGCTTGATCGGATTCCTTCATTTTAATTTGATGGTATCCGGAGTATGCGTCGAGGAAACATAGTGAGTCGTGTCCTGTAGTAGCATCAATGATCTGGTCGAGGAGGGGGAAGGGATCCTTAGGGCAAGACTTATTGAGGTCTTTGAAGTCGACACACAGGCGCCAGGATTTGTCCTTCTTTGGTACCATCACCAGGTTTGCTAGCCAGTCCGGGTGTTTTATGTCTCTGATGAATCCGGCCTCGATTAACTTGGCTAGCTCCTCCCCCATGGCTTGTCGTTTAGGTTCGGAAAAGCGCCGCAATGTTTGCTTGACCGGTTTATATCCCTTTAATATATTGAGGCTGTGTTCAGCCAGCCTGCGTGGGATTAATGGCATATCAGAAGGGTGCCAGGAGAATATATCCCAGTTCTCGCGCAGGAACGTTCGTACTGCGGTGTCAGCCGTTGGGTCCAGTTGTGCCCCGATGGAAGCTGTCTTCTTGGGGTCCGTCGGGTGGACTTGGAATTTTACTATTTCATCTGCTGGTTTGAAGGAGGTGGATTTGGGATGCTTATCAAGGATTACATCGTCCCTATCCACCGTAGAGCGTAGTGCAGTTAACTCTTCGGCCACGAGGGCCTCGGACAATGCCTCGAGGGCTAGGGATGTTGTTTTGTTTTTGGCGCGGAGGGCTATGTCCGGATCACTAGAAAGAGTGATAATACCATTGGGCCTGGGAATCTTGAGCTTCATATACCCATAATGAGGTATAGCTTGAAAGCGTGTGAATGCATCTCGCCCCAATAGGGCATGATATCCATTGTTGAAAGGGGCCACTTGGATGGTTATCTCTTCAGACCGATAGCTCTCCGGTGTGCCGAATACCACATCGAGTGTGATTTTCCCCATGCATCGTGCCTCCCGGCTGGGAATGATCCCTCGGAAGGTTGTATTACTATGCTCGTTGTGGCTCCTGTCTATTTCCATTTTATTCAGTGTGTCCTTGTAGATGAGGTTTAGTCCGCTGCCACCGTCCATGAGCACTTTAGTGAGCCAAAAGCCATCCACAATTGGGTTGAGGACCAAGGCGGCCGGTGCCCGTACTGACCAGATTTTTGGTTCGTCACTGGCGTTGAAGGTTATGGCCATCTCGTTCCAAGGATTTATTGTTGCGACTTGGCAGACTTCGGCGAGGTCGCGGAGTGCCCTCTTGCGCTGATTGTTGAAGCGAAAGTCTCGAAGACTGTCAATACTTTGTGGTCGTCGTGTTCCGAGGGGAGTTGCTCCGTGGTGTTTTTAGTGAGGATATCCTCGCCGCTCTTGGCCACTTGCCGGAGTATCCAACATGCTCTATGGCTGTGGGTTGGTATGGTATCTAGTGTTGTGTGTTTTTTGCATGGCCTATCGAGCCATCCCTCCAGAATGGTTCCGCGGCCCGTGATGGGTTTAGATTTCTTTACTGTTGGGTCGGGCACCCCACAAAGGTGCATCCTTTTTTCCCGGACGAGGGGTTGAGTGGAAACCGGTGGTTCCTAGCGAGCTGCCTGAACTTTCCAGGCACTTGCCATTGTGCAGTACTTTTGCACTATGGTTGCCAAGTCAGCGAAGTGTAGTACGTGACAGCGGTTGATGGCGTTGAGGATTCCTTTGTCCATGCAATTATTGCAGAATACTGAGATCGCATCTTCATCGCGGCAATCTTTAATTTTGTCATTGACAAGGAGGAATCTGGCCCAAAAGTGATGGACTGTTTCCTGAGACTGTTGTCGTATGCACGTGAGATCACGCATATCTGGGTGGGTGGCTGGCTTTAGATCCGAACCCTGACCCAATTTGGGATCCGGAGTCCGAGGAACTTCCGAGCTTAATAGTTTGGGCTCCGGGATATCAACCGATTTTTCAGGTCCGCCGTCCGATTCTAGGTTCGGAGGACGGGGTGTGTTGTTCCGCGGACAGGTATCCGGCTCTTTGAGCTCGGAAATCCGAACATAGTTCTTCCTCAATGTAGAGGAAGAGTTGTTAATTTGCTCCTCTACCACCTCTATCTGATGGGTGATCGGTCGAGATTTGATTTCTCTCTGACCGAGTTTAAGCCCAATCCGATCATAGTCTATAGCGACCCCCAAGGCGGCGATGCGATCCAGGAGCTCGTTTGAAGACAAAAACTTTGTCAGATCCATCCGTTTGGAGTATTCGGGGTCAACATGAAGGCGATTTCTGATGATCCGAGATGTCATCGTCGGCTTAACAGCCGGACATGCGATCATGGTAAAGCAGCCCAGCCGAAGGGTTTGGCCTGAGGCCAGGGCTCCTCCGGAGGTGATAATGTCCTTGAAAACAAGGCGAGTTATCAATCCTGTCTTCGACATCATAGAGGAACTCTCAATGAAAGCACTAATGTCAGTTTCAAAACCGGCGGATCTCGGGTAGGGGGTCCCGAACTGTGCGTCTAAGGTTGATGGTAATAGGAGACAGGGGACATGAAGTTTTACCCAGGTTCGGGCCCTCTCGATGGAGGTAATACCCTACGTCCTGCTTGATTGATATTGATGAGTATGGGGGTTACAAGAGTTGATCTACCATGAGATCGTAATGGCTAAAATCCTAGAAGTCTAGCATGTCAGATTATGATTGCCTCTACGGACTAAACCCTCTGGTTTATATAGACACCGGAGGGGCCTAGGGTTATACAAAGTCGGTTACACAAAAAGGAATTAGTACATCCGGCCGCCTAGCTTGCTATCCACACAAAGGAGAGTCCTATCCGGACACGGCAGAGAGTCTTCTGTCTTGTATCTTGAAAGTGCGTTATATCGACTAGAGGGGGGTGAATAGGCGATTTTTATGAAAGTCTTCAAAACATGGAAGTTTCAAAGACAAACGATAGAAATAAACCTATTACCATGCAGCGGAAGGTAGACTACACTAGGAAAACCATAGTCAAGTATTCAATGAAGTGAAAGCACAATGACTAATAGCATCAGGTAGTAAGGATCAGGTAGGAAGATATTATCAAGCCGATCAGAACAAGCAGTCACTCAGTGAAGACAGAAGATAGTGCAATCATATAATGACTTCACAAGGACCAACAGTAAGTAAAGGGAAGGGAAGGATGAAACCAGTGACTCGTTGAAGACAATGATTTGTTGGACCAGTTCCAGTTGCTGTGACAACTGTACGTCTGGTTAGGGCGGCTAGGTATTTAAACCTGAGGACACACAGTCCCGGACACCCAGTCCTGAACACGCAGCTCAGGACACCCAGTCCTCACCGTATTCCCCTTGAGCTAAGGTCAGACAGACCTCGCCCAATCACTCTGGTAAGTCTTCAAGGTAGACTCCCAAACCTTCACAGACTTCGTTCACCGGCGATCCACAATGTCTCTTGGATACTCAGAACGCGACGCCTAACCGGCTAGAGGATTCACAGTCCTCAAGTGTAATAAGTCTTCAGATCACACAGACAAGAAGACTTAAGTGATGCCTAACACTCTTTGGCTCTGGGTGGTTAGGGCTTTATCCTCGAAAGGAATTCTCTCTCAAAGGCTTCGAGGTGGGTTGCTCTCAAACGACAAAAGCCGTACTCTAACTCTGAGCAGCCAACCGTTTATGGTTGTAGGGGGTGGGCTATTTATAGCCACTAGGCAACCCGACCTGATTTGTCCGAAATGACCCTGGGTCACTAAGGAACTGACACGTGTTCCAACGGTCAGATTTCAAACACACACGGCAACTTTACTTGGGCTACAAGCAAAGCTGACTTGTCCGACTCTGGACAAGATTCGCTCTCATAGTCTTCACTCGAAGACATAGGTTTTGGTTAAGCATCACTTCAGTCATTCTGACTGGTTCACTTGGACCCCACTTAACAGTACGGTGGTTCCTATGAGTCAATAAAGAAGAAAAGGAACTACGAAAGATCTGAGTCTTCGAGCTCCATAGGCTTCATGCGATGTCTTCTCTTGTCATAGTCTTCAATGAGAATATCTTCATATACCACCTTTGACATCAATGTCTTCATACATTTTTAGGGGTCATCTCTGGTAGGAAAACCGAATCAATTAGGGACTTCTACCTGTGTTATCCTGCAATTCTCACAAACACATTAGTCCCTCAACTAGGTTTGTCTTCAATACTCCAAAACCAACTAGGGGTGGCACTAGATGCACTTACAATCTCCCCCTTTTTGGTGATTGATGACAAACTAGTTGAAGTTTTCAACAGGGAATATAATATGTGAAATTGTAAAGGAATTGTCTTCATTAGTTGCAAGGGCTCCCCCTGAAGATGTGCATATAAGTAATTTGCTTTTGGAATGAAAATTCACATGGCAGGTTGTACTTGTGGAGATCCGCTTCAACTTATGATGACAATTCATTATGCATGAGAAGGTATGTGAATATAATGACATGCATAATGGAAAATGGACGTCTGCAAAATGATCTAAGTGCGGAATTTATCGTCGCACATGCGGAATTTATCGTCGCATCACAAAGTAGCAAATAAGTAGTAGACGACCATTGAGTTTAGGTGTTACAACTCAAAGAACCAAATGTATCAAAACGAGAGTTGTAAACACAAGGCAAAATATAAAGCAACCGCCCATGTGGACCCGCTTGAAGACTATCAAACTCAATGCTTCTCCCCCCTTTGTCAGTAAGGACCAAAAAGGTTTGAAGACATAGAGCATCTACTCGTTCCCATGAAGAGTAGGTGAAGCAGCAGTGTTGTCGGTGGTGTTCGGCGGTGCAGAAGAACTTGGAGCAGTGACGAAGCATGCTGAAGGAGGTGGCGGTGAAGTAGCATCGTCTTCGTCCTCGATCACTCTGGCATTCACAGTTGCAGCAGAGGAAGAGAACTCAGAGTCTTCAAGAGATGGAGTTCGTCGCAGCACTGCCCTTCGAGGAGGTGTGGAGTCAAACTTGAAGCGTTCAGAGAAACCATCCTCTTGAAGATCATCTTCAGAGCACATAAGCGTCAGCCCTTTCCATGTGCGTCGAGAGGTTTCATGGGAAACAAAGGCATTCTTGGTGGCAAGATTGCGAATGCGGTTGACATCCACCAAGAGGCTTTTCATTTGGCGCTTCGGCCAGTCATGATTCCTATCCTGTTTCTGATGAAGTGCCACCAGAAGCTCTCGGTCATTGAGAACACTAGATCGCTTCTTGGGTCGTTGGCCAGTAGTGCTTTCGGTGGCTTCAGTAAGGGCACGATGAGGTGCATGTGTAGTTCCAGCCAGAGGATAAACACGGGTGACTGCTTCAACTCCTTCAATGTTCTAAGAGAAACTTTGATGCTCCGCATTCTGAAGACTAAGAGGCTCCTTGGCAGGCTCAGGATAAATGGCTTCAACGAACATATCCACATCAGGCAGAAAGATCTGATGATTGCGAGCAGATGGCTAATATGAGATAGTGGAGTGGAGTTTAATCAGCCGCATTATCCATGGAGCGTAGAACTTCAAGCCAAACAGATCAGAGCCTGATGCAGCAAGTTGGCGGATGAAGAAGTCTTGTGCATTGAAGCATTTGCCATGAAGAATATAGAAGACCAAAGTCTTCATTGCACCTTCCAGCTTGGCATGTGGAGAATGTCCTTTGATGGGCCAGAGAGTTCGCCTTATGATGTGATAAATAGTCCTTGGCAGATACTCAAGGTCTTCAACAAAGAACTCCTTAGGATATGCAGCATCTTGTGGCAATGGCTTCATCATACTGAGCATCTGACTCATGTTAGGTTCAAGCTTCTGAAAGATGCTCTCCATAGCTTCACTATGAAGCTGACAGCCAGGTTCGTAGAGATCGCCAGGAGTGGCAGACCAGTGAGCTCAATGATATCAAAGGCTTTGGCTTTGTGATGAACATTCCCTGTCATCCACTCCAGGACCCAAGTCTTCGGATCTCTGTTGTACCCACGGATGTGAAGTGTGGCATAGAATTGGAGCAGCAACTCTTCATTCCAGTGCTCTTGGTCGGTGACAAACGGCAACAATCCAACCTCTTTGAAGCAATCCAGAGCTTCTTCTAGACAGGGCAGACCAGCTATTGCTTCGATGTCAAGACGCTTATGTGGGAAGATGCGACCTTGATTGTATAGAATGCAGGAGTAATAGCTTCGCTGCGGATAGCTCTAGAACCGATCAGAAGATATTCTTTCCCTTGAGTAGGGGTTCTTGGAGCTATTGAAGAAAGTGTTGTCTGCTTTGAAGCCGTTGACATTGAAGGATCCAGGTGCTGATGTAGGACCTGGAAACCTAGGCAATCTTGGGATTGGCTTCTGTACCTGAGGCATGTGCTCAACATGATAGTCAAACTAAGGGCCGGCAGCAGGCGCAGGAACAGAAGCAGTAGCATCATTGGCTTCGCTGACTTCTGGTGCTTGGGTTGGTGTAGGCTCCACATTAGCTTCAGCCATGACAGCGTCAGTGGCGTCGGTGGCAGCCTCAATATTCTCAACCTCCACTTGATGAGCTGGAGGGTCGGTCACAGTCACGTTCTCCTCGAGAACAGCTTCTTGGTGAGACGGGGGTGTAGCAACTCTTGGGGTTTCTTCTTCATCGGCTGATGCAGCCGGAATGTCTTCAGCAGCTTTAGCTTCAGACTCGGAGACTGGAGGCCTTGGTCCTTTGCGAAGCCTGCGTAACGCTGGCGACGCTTGTGGGGTTGGAGTTGGCTGGGCCTCGAAGTCATCTTCCTCTTGTGCTTGTGGGTGATCAGCCCATGATGCATCCTGAGCAATTGGCGTCAGAGGACGACCAATGCTGATGAGTTCGCTGTGCGTTAGCACAGGCGATGATACCTGTTGGTGCTCGATCTGAGGAAGAACTGCATCATCTTCAACATGGTCATGGTGACCAATGTCTTCAGCAGCGGTGGGAGCAGCTGCTGGAAAGTCTTCAGCTTCATGAGCCTCTGTGAAAGCAGGCTCATGGACAGTCAGTTGGCGCTCTTGATGTTCAGTGGCTGGGCGAACCATGGAGATGGGTTCAACAATTAAGGGCTCTGTGGGAGAAGCCTGTTCCTTCTTGGTCTTCCGCTTCTTCTTGGAGGGAGCAGTAGTAGAGGCTTCAGGATGTTTCCTCTTTCTGGCTTCAGCCTCAGCAGTCCTCGTCTTCTTCAGTTCTGAAGTAGTTGACCTGGCCTTTGGCTTCGAGCCAGTCATGCTAGTTGGGAAGACAATGGGATCTGCTTCCTGCCTTGGTGCGTTGGGTTCGGCCACAGTGGGCTTATTCTTCTGCTTAGCAGCCATCCTGGGATCAATGCCCGGACGCCCAAGGGCCTTGCGCTTCTCAGCCTCGTTGTAGCCTTGCACACACTTTTCAGCCAGGCTCTTCATGCGCTCACGAGAACCCTGAGCTTCTGCACGTTTCTTGAGAAAGGCTTCTTTGAGCTCGTGCAGCATAATCTTGAAGTTTTTCACCTCTTACACGTTGAGCTTGGCCATATGCTTCTTGAACTGAGCTTTCTCATAGTCAATCTTTTGCTTCAGTTCAACAATGCGCTGGGCGATAGCTAATTCTGAAGCAATGGCGCCATGGAAGGCGACACTGAGGCCAATTGGAAGTTGCAGATCTTCGAAGATGAGGTTGGGCATGTCAAACCACTCATCAATGAAGTTGTGGATGATTCCCACGTCAAAGAGAGGCAGATCATTGAAGATTTCTGCTTCTTCTTTGCTCTTGATCAGTTGCTCAAGAGCGTCATCTGCAAGATCTTCATCACTGGACAGATCAATGGCATCGTTGCGTAGAATAGCAGCAGCTGTCAGTTCTTGGCCGGTGTGTGGCAGAGGCATCTTGACTTTCTGGGGCTTGGAGATGCGTGACGAATCTTCAAACTGCACACTGTCTTCAGGAGATGCAGTAGCCAGTGGCTTCACTCATGAGATTTTTGGTGCAGAGGCAGGCTTTAAAGCTTTAGGCTGCTTCAGTTTCTTTGGCTTCGACACTGCAGGCGCTTCATCTGATTCAGCGTCATCTGCAGGCTCATTCACGGCTGTCCCTTGAACCACGATATGAGTGATGAGACCTTCCAAGTTGTAGAAGGGCCCAAGAAGATTGGGTTCAGCTTCGCGAGTTCCATCGGCACGGGGAGCAGAGGGATCAGGGTTGAAGTCTAATCCCAAAGACTTCTTGTTCTGCTTCACTGAGTTCTGGGCAAACTGGAAGTTGCGCTTGAACAGATTGTCGTCACGACACCATAGCAGTGACGATGGGTCAGCATCCGCAGGCTGTGGTCCACGGACCATGCAGGGAATGAAGCCTTGTTCAATGGCTTCATCTCTGGACCTGGGTTGAAGATTTTTGTAGAGGATGTCTCCCCATGGTCGCTTGATGGCATTCTTTTCAGCATATTCCTTTGTCACAAATCTGTACTTGAACCACTGTTCTGCCCAATATCGTCGAATACATTGGATTCGTGTTTTGCGCTGATTGTAATCCTCTTCAGGATCTGTCTTGTACAGCTCTGAGAGGTCATCGGGCAGATCTCTTGATATTTCTCCTCGACGCTTTCTGCCACCCTTCCTTGCTGATTTCTCTGAAGCCATGAACTTTAAACTGAATGGCTTCAATACGTTCAAAGGCTTCAAAGGCTTTCACTTGCTGGACAAACAGGAACTGGCTTCGGGAGAATTTATGTGATACTGTAAGAATTCTGCAAATGAATGCAGACTATGAGAACCAAGGGATTCTCCCACGGACATGTACCTGTGACAGCATTAAGGTGCGAGGGAAGGGGAAGAGGTCATATGCATTCTCAGAAGATTTTGAAGATAAATCAGTTTAGAAGACATTGACCTCATTGTGCGAAGAAATTCACTCATAGATAAGGAGTTGGTTCCAGATTTGTACGAATCAATGGATCAGTACAAGTGAGGAATCTAACTACTTTGTGAAGCATAAGTGAATATACTCGGCATATTATGAGATGCAGTATGAAATAAATCCAACTTGTGTGAACAGAAACTGCTTGTGGTAGAAAGTGACGAATCTATAGGATCAAAGGGGCCGTAAAAGGAAGTTTTATTTATGACACGAAGAACTGCTAGACGGAGTGGAAAAGGAGGCCGAGCAGTCCGATCGTCCGTGCCCTAACTTGGCGACGGAGGACACCTACGGCGACGGCGGAGAAGACGATGTCCGCAGTCAGCGTGAAGACGGCGTCGGAGAGGTTGCAGCAGCTAAGCGCTTCGTCGCCGGCATCGTCGAGGTCTAGCGGTGGCGCTAGGGTTCGTGCGAGAGTGGAAGAAGAGATAATGACTATGGTGAGGCGTGTATTTATAGGGATAGGGGCGTCTCAGTGTTATTACACAGGTGCCCCTGGCGATTCACATCTGAGGAACATGTGGCCATCATGCAGTATGTCAGAGGTTGTTCCATGTCCCACGCACACTTGGATTGTCGGGTGGTCGTTCCCACTTCTCCGGGTTTCAAGTGAAGGAATTAGCATTGAAAGCGGACTTAATGTTTGTCTCTGTATCTTCTGCTGACAAGGACGCAGAGAAGATATTTGACAGTTGCAAAAGAATGCATATGATTTGGAGAGATAGAGTTTGAGATAGAAAGCATAGAGAGGTTAGGGTCCGATCACATTCACTTAGTTTAAAATATTCAACAAGAAGACATAGCTATAAGTGAATGCTGTAGAGGACAGAACACTAGTGTATATATATATATAATCAACATAGTGAAGATAATCATGAAGACATGTTGAGATTGAAGCCAAACCAAATGTGAAGACATAGCAAATGTAACGCCATGAGTGAAACACTTCAAACAGAACCTTTGGTGGTGGCGTTACCCACTGTATAGGAAGTATTAGACCTAGACACGGCGCACAATTATCGTGGCGCTCCGAAGTCAAATTCCACATTAATGTATTCACACTTAGAGTGTATGTCTTCATTGATTGAAGATATACTTTACTTCATGTGTTGCACATCTAAGTCATCAATATGCATAAGTGTTAGGATGTGTGCCTGGTCACAGGACATTTGAGGATTCCAAGATATTTAGCTCACACCGTAACTTGCAAAATCTCTTCTCATCCAAGGGCTTGGTGAAGATATCTGCCAATTGCTCTTCAGTGTTGACGTGTATGATATCAATGTCTTCCTTCACAACATGATCTCTGAGAAAGTGATGACGAATCTCAATGTGCTTTGTATTTGAGTGCTGAACTGGGTTGTTGGCAATCTTGATGGCGCTTTCGTTGTCGCAATAGAGTGGCACTTGCTTCAGATGAATGCCATAGTCTTTGAGTGTTTGCTTCATCCATAGAAGCTGAGCGCAGCAAGATCCAGCGGCAATGTATTTAGATTCAGCAGTGGAGAGAGATACACGGTTCTGCTTCTTTGAAGACCAACATACAAGTGATCGTCCCAGAAAATGACATGTGCCTGATGTAGACTTGCGATCCACCTTGTCACCAGCATAATCAGCATCCGAGAATCCAACTAGATCAAACTCTGAGCCCTTTGGATACCATAATCCTAGAGTTGGGGTGTGAGCCAAATATCGAAGAATTCGCTTCACAGCTAAGTGATGCGATTCCTTTGGTGCCGCTTGGAACCGAGCACACATGCAAACACTAAGCATAATATGTGGCCTAGATGCACATAGATAAAGTAAAGAACCAATCATGGAGCGGTATACCTTTTGATCGAACTCTTTACCATTGTCGTCGGGACCCAGATGATGTTTGGCTGGCATTGGCGTCGTGAAGCCTTTGCAGTCTTGCATAACAAACTTCTTCAGGCAATCTTTGAGATACTTCTCTTGAGATATGAAGATGCCGTTGCGTTGTTGTCGTATTTGAAGACCGGGGAAGAACTTCAGCTCTCCCATCATGGACATCTGATATTGCTCTTGCATCATATATCCAAACTCTTCACTGTACTTCTGATTGGTGCAGCCGAAGATAATGTCACCCACATATATTTGGCACACAAACAGTTCACCATCATATGTCTTTGTGAAGAGAGTGGCGTCGAGGGAACCAGGTATGAAGCCTTTGCTCTTCAGGAAGTATTTGAGTGTGTCATACCAAGCCCGAGGGGCTTGTTTGAGGCCATACAGTGCCTTGTTGATCTTGTATACCATGTCAGGATGTTTTGGATCTTCAAAGCCAGGCGGTTGTGCAACATACACTTCTTCTTCAATCTTGCCATTGAGAAAAGCGCTCTTCACATCCATTTGATATAGAAGTATGTTATGATGATTTGCATAGGCCAGCAGTATGCGTATGGATTCAAGTCGAGCCACAGGAGCAAATGTTTCATCGAAGTCAATTCCTTCCACTTGAGTATATCCTTGAGCAACGAGGCGAGCTTTGTTTCTGACAACTTGACCATGCTCATCTTTCTTGTTGCGGTATATCCATTTGGTGCCTATTATATTGTGCTTCCGAGGATCAGGACGCTTAACCAGTTCCCATACATTATTCAGCTCAAACTGTTGAAGCTCTTCTTGCATAGCTTGAATCCATTCAGGTTCCATGAAGGCTTCTTCAACTTTCTTGGGTTCTGTTATTGAGACGAATGCGAAATGCCCACAGAAATTTGCTAGTTGTGTTGCCCTTGAATGAGTGAGCGGACCGGGTGCATTGATGCTATCAATTATTCTCTCAATCTGCACTTCATTGGCAACACGAGGATGTACGGGGCGAAGATTTTGCTCTTGTTAATCATTGTCATTGTTAGAGGGATTGTCTTCAGGCTGAGCATTGTCTTCAGGTTGATCAGGTGCGGAGATGATAAGTTCCTCTTCAGGTTGAGCTTCAGAGGGTATGATTTCTCCAATTCCCATTAGTTTGATTGATTCACTAGATGGAACTTCATCTAGCACATTTGGCAGGTGCTCTCTTTGTGAACCGTTAGTCTCATCAAACTGCACATCCACTATTTCAACCACTTTATAATGAAAGAAATTGAAGACTCTGTAGGAGTGTGAATCCTTTCCATATCTAAGCATAAAACCCTCATGTGCTTTTGGTGCAAATTTTGAAGTGTGATGTGGATCCTTGATCCAGAACCTGGCGCCAAATACTCTGAAGTAACTGACATTTGGCTTCTTGCCAGTAAGGAGCTCATAAGATGTCTTGTTCAGAAGCTTGTGAAGATAAACACGATTGATTGTATGGCATGCAATATCAATGGCTTCAGGCCAGAATTTTCTTGGAGTCTTGTATTTATCAAGCATCATTCGGGCCATCTCAATGAGTGTTCTGTTCTTGCGTTCGACGACGCCATTCTGCTGTGGCGTGTACGGAGCTGAGAATTCATGTGTGATTCCCAACGTATCAAGATATGTATCAAGGCTAGTGTTCTTGAATTCAGTGCCATTTTCACTTCTGATGTGCTTTATCTTGGCGCCATAGTTGTTCATTGCTCGATTAGCGAAGCGTCTGAAGACATCCTGCACTTCAGTCTTGTAGAGGATTATGTGCACCCAAGTATATCTAGAATAATCATCAACAATGACAAAGCCATAGAGACAAGCAGTAGTAGTAAGAGTTGAGTAATGAGTGGGACCAAAAAGATCCATGCGGAGCAGTGCGAAGGGACGAGGTGTTGTCATGATTGTCTTCGAGGGATGTTTGGCCCTCGTCATCTTTCTTGCTTCACAGGCACCGCATAAGTGATCTTTCTTGAACTTGACGCCCTCGATGCCTATGACATGCTTCTTCTTTGCAAGGGTGTGGAGGTTCCTCATGCCAGCATGCCCTAGCCTCCGATGCCAGAGCCAGCATTCTGAAGCTTTTGCCAGAAGACATACGGCAAGCTGTGGTCCTGCTGAGAAATCTACCACGTACAAATCATCCTTCCTATACCCTTCAAACACTAGAGACTTGTCAGATTCCATTAGAACAAGGCAACAATATTTTCCAAACATTACGATCATATTCAAATCGCAAAGCATTGAGACAGACATTAAGTTGAAGCCAAGGGATTCAACAAGCATGACTTTATCCATGTGTTGATCCTTTGAGATTGCAACTCTACCTAGACCCAATACCTTACTTTTACCAGTGTCAGCAAATGTGATGTGACTCTTGTCGGATGGACGTAAGGTTGAGTCCATAAGAAGGCTTTTTTGCCAGTCATGTGATTGCTACACCCACTATCAATAATCCATTCTGAAGTAGCTGGTGTCGTACCCTACAGTGCAGTTAGGGGGATAGGCTTCACGAAGAGAATTGTGAAGCAAAAACATTTGACGAACTAGTGGGTTATGAAAGCTTAGATCGAGATTTGGACTGATAGGGAGAGTAGCAAGCGATTCAGGAACGAAGTACATAATAAGACCATTCGGGCATTTGATCTTGCGCCTACAAGATGTTTAAGGTCCCCAGCAATAGCGTCAGACGATTTTGGTTTTCTGTTGGAGACCCTTCCCTGCAAAAGAGAGTTAAGCTTTCTTATCCACCCACATCTTCAAGGGTGGCTTAGAAGCAATAAGTCTAAGTGCAGCATCTGAGAACTTTGGCTTTGGAGCCCTAGCAAAAAGTCTTGCAGGCGAACAATAGTACTCATAAGAATAAGCATAATAGTTCTTGGTCTTATAAACATGGCGGTTTGATGAACCTCGCTCATATTCATAGACCTGAGTATGGTTTCCCTGCAAAACATTTGCGTTAGTGCGACTCAGGTGAGTCCTCTGTCTGTATGAAGCCTTTGGACCGTATGAAGCCTGTGGTCTGGGGTTTGTCTTCTTCACCTATGGTGTCATGATGACATTCACAGGAAGATTCTCCAAACACTTTTTCGGCACCTAGATCTTCTTCATAGGCGGTCCATTCCTGCAGTTAGTACCAATATACCTAGCAAACACTTCACCATTCTGATTCTTAAGTAGTTTATTATTTGCAACAAAGGATTCATCAATGACAATGGTGTTAGCACAAGTGAAGCCAGATAGAGTGGATGGATCTGCTGAAGGTTCCTTTGCAGCAACCCATGTGGTTTTGGGGTACTGCTCAGGTTTCCAGTAAGAGCCATCAGTATTTTTTTTCCTTACGAATCCAACACCCTCTTTTCTAGGGTTTCGGTTCAGGATCTGCCTTGAGGACATCACATAGTGTCTGATGCCCTTTGAGACTTTTGTACATCCCTGTTTCAAGCAATGTCTTCAACCTAGCATTCTCATCAGCAATAGCAGTGGTATCCTCAGCAGAGGGGTTAGTTCCCACATCAACAGTTGAAGATATTGCAACAGTAGCAGCAGTAGAACATTCAGCAACAGAGGTAGCATTATCACGCTCAATGCATTTAAGACATGGTGGTTCAAATTTTTCCTGAGCTGAACTGATCTGTTCGGCGCGAAGCGACTCATTTTCTTTCTGAAGATCTTCATGAGCCGCTCTCAATTTCTCAAGATCTTGCTTCCTTTGAAGATAATCTTAGGAAAGCCTTTCATGAGCTGTTGAGAGCGTTTCATGACGACTTTCAAGTTCCTCATACTTAACGTGAAGATTTTTTATGTCTTCAATTAAGGACTGAGATCGAGTCATTTCAGCGTCTAATAGATCATTGCTTTTGTCTAACAGTTTTTGAATGTGTTCCATGGTTTTCTATTGTTCAGTTGAAATTTTAGCGAGTGTTTTGTAGCTGGGTTTGGAACCACAATCAGAGTCATCGTCACTAGATGTTTGATAGTGACTAGTGCGTGTGTTTACCTTGGCACCGCGTGCCATGAAGCAGTAGGTAGGAGTGGAGTAGTCTTTGTCATTTGCATAGGTGTCGGTGATGGAGTCATTGTCTTCAGTGTTGAAGATGGACTTGGCAACGTATGCTGTAGCCAGACTCGCAATGCCAGAATCGGACTCCTCCTCAGACTCCACCTCCGCCTCCTCAGAAGCGGAGTCCTCCTCTGAATCCATTTCCTTGCCAACAAACGCACGTGCCTTTCCAGATGAGCTCTTATTATGTGATGAAGACTTTGAGGAGGACTTGGAAGAAGACTTTGAGTATTTCTTCTTCTTCTTGTCATCAGAATCATACTCCTTGCTCTTCTTTTTCTTCTTGTTCTCAATGTCCCACTGCGGACACTCAGAGATGTAGTGGCCAGGTTTCTTGCACTTGTGGCATGTTTTCTTCTTGTAGTCATGAGCAGAAGCTTCATCATTCCTTGAGCTTGATCGTGAAGACTTTCTGAAGCCTTTCTTCTTGGTGAATTTTTGGAACTTCTTCACAAGCATAGCAAGTTCCTTTCCAATGTCTTCAGGATCATCAGAACTGCTGTCAGATTCTTCTTCAGATGAGGGGACAGCTTTTGCCTTTAAGGCACGAGTTCGCCCGTAGTTGGGACCGTAGATATCTCTTTTCTCAGAAAGCTGAAACTCATGTGTGTTGAGCCTCTGAAGTATGTCAGACGGATCGAGTGTCTTGAAATCAGGACGTTCTTGAATCATCAGGGCTAGGGTGTCAAACGCACTGTCAAGTGATCTCAGGAGTGTCTTGACGACTTCATGCTTGGTGATCTCAGTAGCGCCGAGGGCTTGAAGCTCATTTGTGATGTCAGTGAGTCGATCAAACGTGAGCTGGACATTCTCATTGTCATTTCTCTTGAAGCGGTTGAAGAGGTTGCGAAGGACACTGATTCTCTGATCTCTCTGGGTTGAGACGCCTTCGTTGACCTTGGAGAGCCAGTCCCAGACTAGCTTAGATGTTTCGAAAGCACTCACGCGGCCATACTGTCCTTTGGTCAGATGACCACAGATGATATTCTTGGCAGTAGAGTCCAGTTGAACCAACTTCTTGACGTCAGCAGCAGTGACACCTTCTCTAGCCTTGGGAACGCCGTTCTTGACGACATACCATAGGTCAACGTCAATGGCTTCAAGATGCATGCGCATCTTATTCTTCCAGTAGGGATATTCAGTTCCATCAAAGACGGGGCACGCAGCGGAGACTTTAATTATCCCTGCAGTCGACATAGCTAAAACTCCAGGTGGTTAAACCGAATCACACAGAACAAGGGAGTACCTTGCTCTGATACCAATTGAAAGTGCGTTATATCGACTAGAGGGGGGTGAATAGGCGATTTTTATGAAAGTCTTCAAAACGTGGAATTTTCGAAGACAAACGATAGAAATAAACCTATTACCATGCAACGGAAGGTAGACTACACTAGGCAAACCATAATCAAGTATTCAATGAAGTGAAAGCACAATGACTAATAGCAGCTAGGTAGTAAGGATCAGGTAGGAAGATATTATGAAGCCGATCAGAACAAGTAGTCACTCAGTGAAGACAGAAGATAGTGCAATCATATAATGACTTCACAAGGACCAACAGTAAGTAAAGGGAAGGGAAGGATGAAACCAGTGACTCGTTGAAGACAATTATTTGTTGGACCAGTTCCAGTTGCTGTGACAACTGTACGTTTGGTTAGGGCGGCTAGGTATTTAAACCTGAGGACACACAGTCCCGGACACCCAGTCCTGAACACGCAGCTCAGGATACCCAGTCCTCACCGTATTCCCCTTGAGCTAAGGTCACACAGACCTCGCCCAATCACTCTGGTAAGTCTTCAAAGTAGACTCCCAAGCCTTCACAGACTTCGTTCACCGGCGATCCACAATGTCTCTTGGATGCTCAGAACGCGACGCCTAATTGGCTGGAGGATTCACAGTCCTCAAGTGTAATAAGTCTTCAGATCACACAGACAAGAAGACTTAAGTGATGCCTAACACTCTTTGGCTCTGGGTGGTTAGGGCTTTATCCTCGCAAGGAATTCTCTCTCAAAGGCTTCGAGGTGGGTTGCTCTCAAACGACAAAAGCCGTACTCTAACTCTAAGCAGCCAACCGTTTATGGTTGTAGGGGTGGGCTATTTATAGCCAGTAGGCAAACCGACCTGATTTGTCCGAAATGACCCTAGGTCACTAAGGAACTGACATGTGTTCCAACGGTCAGATTTCAAACACACATGGCAACTTTACTTGGGCTACAAGCAAAGCTGACTTGTCCGACTCTGGACAAGATTCGCTCTCATAGTCTTCACTCGAAGACATAGGTTTTGGTTAAGCATCACTTCAGTCATTCTGACTGGTTCACTTGGACCCCACTTAACAGTATGGTGGTTCCTATGACTCAATAAAGAAGAAAAGGAACTACGAAAGATCTGAGTCTTCGAGCTCCATAGGCTTCATGCGATGTCTTCTCTTGTCATAGTCTTCAATGAGAATATCTTCATATACCGCCTTTGACATCAATGTCTTCATACATTTTTAGGGGTCATCTCTGGTAGGAAAACCAAATCAATGAGGGACTTCTACCTGTGTTATCCTGCAATTCTCACAAACACATTAGTCCCTCAACTAGGTTTGTCGTCAATACTCCAAAACCAACTAGGGGTGGCACTAGATGCACTTACATATCTTCATAGCCCATTAGTCCAGCCCATGTCCAACAGGTCGGACACCCGAGGACCCCTTAATCCAGGACTCCCTCAATGTTCATTACCGAGAGGGCCCAGAGATACCTCTTCGATACATGGAGTGACAAATCCTAATCTCGATCTATGCCAACTCAACAGACACCATCGATGACACTTGTAGAGCATCTTTATAGTCACCCAGTTACGTTGTGACATTTGATGGCACACCAATTGTTCCTCCGGTATTCAGGAGTTGCATAATCACATAGTCATAGGAACATGTATAAGTTATGGAGAAAGCAATAGCAATAAACTAAACGATCATAGTGCTAAGCTAACGGATGGGTCAAGTCAATCACATCATTCTCTAATGATGTGATCCCATTCATAATGACAACTCATGTCTATGGTTAGCAAACTTAACCATCTATGATTAACAAGCTAGTCAAGTAGAGGCATGCTAGTGACACTCTGTTTGTCTATGTATTCACACATGTACTAAGTTTCCGATTAATACAATTCTAGCATGAATAATAAACATATATCATGATATAAGGAAATATAAATAACAACTTTATTATTGCCTCTAGGGCATATTTCCTTCAGTCTCCCGCTTGCACTAGAGTCAATAGTCTAGATTACATTGTAATGATTCTAACACCCATGGAGTCTTGGTGTTGATCATGTTTTGCTCGTGATAGAGGCTTAGTCAACGGGTCTGCAACATTCAGATCCGTATGTATCTTGCAAATCTCTATGTATCCCTCCTTGACTTGATCGCGGATGGAATTGAAGCGTGTCTTGATGTGCTTGGTTCTCTTGTGAAATCTGGATTCCTTTGCCAAGGCAAATGCACCAGTATTGTCACAAAATATTTTCATTGGACCCGATGCACTAGGTATGACACCTAGATCGGATATGAACTCCTTCATCCAGACTCCTTCATTTGCTGCTTTCGAAGCAGCTATGTACTCCGCTTCACACGTAGATCCCGCCATGACGCTCTGCTTGGAACTGCACCAACTGATAGCTCCACCATTCAATACAAATATGTATCCGGTTTGTGACTTAGAGTCATCCGAATCAGTGTGAAAGCTTGCATCGACGTAACCGTTACGATGAGCTCTTTGTCAGCTCCATAAATGAGAGACATATCCTTAGTCCTTTTCAGGTATTTCATGATGCACTTGACCACTGTCCAGTGATCCACTCCTGGATTACTTTGGTACCTCCCTGCTAAACTAATAGCAAGGCACAGATCGGGTCTGGTAGACAGCATTGCATACATGACAGAACCTATGGCTGAAGCATAGGGAATGACTTTCATTTTCTCTCTATCTTCTGCAGTGGTCGGGCATTGAGTCTGAGTCAATTTCACACCTTGTAACACAGGCAAGAACCCTTTCTTTGCTTGATCCATTTTGAACTTCTTCAAAACTTTATCAAGGTATGTGCTTTGTGAAAGTCCAATTAAGCGTCTTGATCTATCTCTATAGATCTTCATGCCCAATATATAAGCAGCTTCACCGAGGTCTTTCATTGAAAAATTCTTATTCAAGTATCCTTTTATGCTATTCAGAAATTCAGTATCATTTTCGATCAGCAATATGTCATCCACATATAATATCAGAAATGCTACACAGTTCCCACTCACTTTCTTGTAAATACAGGCTTCTCCAAAAGTTTGTATAAAACCATATGCTTTGATCACACTATCAAAGCGTATATTCCAACTCCGAGATGTTTGCACCAGTCCATAAATGGATCGTTGGAGCTTACACACTTTGTTAGCACATTTTGGATCGACAAAACCTTCTGGTTGCATCATATACAACTCTTCTTTAAGGTATCCATTAAGCAATGCAGTTTTGACATCCATTTGCCAAATTTCATAATAATAAAATGCGGCAATTGCTAACATGATTCAGACGGACTTAAGCATCGCTGCGGGTGAGAAGGTTTCATCGTATTCAACTCCTTGAACTTGTCGAAAACCTTTCACAACATGTCAAGCTTTGTAGACAGTAACATTACCGTCAGCGTCAGTCTTCTTCTTGAAAATCCATTTATTCTCTATGGCTTGCTGATCATTAGGAAAGTCAACCAAAGTCCATACTTTATTCTCATACATGGATCCCATCTCATATTTCATGGCCTCAAGCCATTTTGTGGAATCTGGGCTCATCATCGCTTACTCATAGTTCGTAGGTTCGTCATGGTCAAGTAACATGACTTCCAGAACAGGATTACCATACCACTCTGGTGCGGATCTTACTCTTGTTGACCTACGAGGTTCGGTAGTAACTTGATCAGAAGTTTCATGATCATCATCATTAGCTTCCTCAATAATTGGTGTAGGGATCACAGGAACTAATTGCTATGATGGACTACTTTCCAATAAGGGAGCAGGTACAATTGCCTCATCAAGTTCTACTTTCCTCCCACTCACTTCTTTCAATAGAAATTCCTTCTCTAGAAAGGATCCATTCTTAGCAACGAATATCTTGCCTTCAGATCTGTGATAGAAGGTGTACCCAGTAGTTTCCTTTGGGTATCCTATGAAGACACATTTCTTCGATTTGGGTTCGAGCTTATTAGGTTGAAGCTTTTTCACATAAGCATCGCAGCCCCAAACTTTAAGAAACGACAACTTGGGTTTCTTGCCAAACTACAGTTCATAAGGTGTCGTGTCAACGGATTTTGATGGTCCCCTATTTAACGTGAATGCAGTCGTCTCTAAAGCATAACCCCAAAACGATAGCGGTAAATCAGTAAGAGACATCATAGATCGCACCATATCTAATAAAGTGCGGTTACGATGTTCGGACACACCTTTACGTGTGGTGTTCTAGGTGGCATGAGTTGTAAAACTATTCCGCATTGTTTCAAATGAAGACCAAACTCGTAACTCAAATATTCTCCTCCACGATCAGATCATAGAAACTTTATTTTCTTATTACGATGATTTTCCACTTCACTCTGAAATTCTTTGAACTTCTCAAATGTTTCAGACTTATGTTTCATAAAGTAGATATACCCATATTTTCTCAAATCATCTGTGAAGGTCAGAAAATAATGATACCCGCCACGAGCATCAACACTCATCGGTCTGCATACATCATTATGTATTATATACAATAAGTCTGTTGCTCGTTCCATTGTTCTGGAGAACGGAGTCTGAGTCATCTTGCCCATGAGGCATGGTTCGCAAGCATCAAGTGTTTCATAATCAAGTGATTCCAAACATCCATCAGCATGGATTTTCTTCATGCACTTTACACCAATATGACCTAAACGGTAGTGCCACAAATAAATTGCACTATCATTATTAAACTTATATCTTTTGGCTTCAATACTATGAATATGTGTATCACTACTATCAAGATTTAGTAAAAATAGACCACTCATCAACGGTGCATGACCATAAAATATATTACTCATATAAATAGAACAACATTATTCTCTGATTTAAATGAATAACTGCCTCACCTAAAACAAGATCCAGATAAGTATGTCTAGAGGGGAGTGATTAGACTACTTGACCAAATAAAAATCTATCATTTTCCCAATTTTAAGTCTTGGCAGATTTTAACAACTTAGCACAAGTCAAGTAATTAACCTACACATGCAATTCTAAGAGTATAGCAGCGGAATGTAAAACAATTGCATATGAAGGTAAAGGGAGGAGTTTGAGGGGGCAAACGCAATGTAGACACAGAGATTTTTGGCGTGGTTCCGATAGGTGGTGCTATCGCACATCCACGTTGATGGAGACTTCAACCCACGAAGGGTAACAGTTGCGCGAGTCCACGGAGGGCTCCACGCACGAAGGGTCCATGAAGAAGCAACCTTGTCTATCCCACCATGGCCATCGTGTAACGCCCTCGATGCGGCTATATCTCCTACGTGTCGAAGCACGACTTAGAGGCATAACCGCATTGAAAGCAATGTCGCAAGTAAGGCAATCTTCACAACATCCCATGTAATATAGATAATAAAAGGGAAAAGTACATAGTTGGCTTACACTCGCAACGTCAAACAAAGTACATAAATAGCATTACATCATCCAATCACTCATGGCCCGACTACGGTGCCAAAATAAAAGATCAACCCAACATGCGACACGGTCCCGATCGCCCCAACTGGGCACCACTACTGATCATCAGGGAAAGACACATAGTAACGACGTGAGTCCTTGTCGAACTCCCACTTTAGCTCAAGCGCCTCATCTGGAATGGACTCATCAGGCCCTGCATCTGGTTTGGAAGTAATCTGTGAGCCACAAGGACTCAGCAATCTCGCACCCTCGCGATCAAGACTATTTAAGCTTATAGGTAAGGCAAGGTAATATGAGGAGCTGCAGCAAGCGACTAGCATATATGGTGGCTAACCTGTTCGCAAAAGAGAGCGAGAAGAGAAGGTGAAGCACGAACGACTAACTAGAGCACAACCTGCGGCAAGCATTACTCCAACACCATGTTCACTTCCCGGACTCCGCCGAGAAGAGACCATCACGGTAACACACACGGTTGATTCATTTTAATTAAGTTAAGGTTCAAGTTATCTACAACCGGACATTAACAAATTCCCATCTGCCCATAACCGCGGGCATGGCTTTCGAAAGTTCTAATCCCTGCAGGGGAGTCCCAACTTAGCCCATGACAAGCTCTCACGGTCAACGAAGGATATACCTTCTCCCGATACATTTTGATCAGACTCGATACCCCAGTTCTACAAGACACTTCGACAAGTTAAAACAAATCCATCAACACCGCCCGAATGCGCCGACAAATCCCAATAGGAGCTGCACATATCTCGTTCTCAGGGCACACTCAGATGAGCCAGACGTCGGGTAGGCCATCCTAGAGTTGCCCCTGGTAGCCCCGGACATCGCTCGGTTGGACCAACACTCAGAGGAGCTCTAGCCCGGGGGGTTTAAATAAGATGACCCTCGGGCTCCGGAAACCCAAGGGAAAAAGAGGCAAGGTGGAAAATGGTAAAACCAAGGTTGGGCATTGCCGGAAGAGTTTTATTCAAGGTGAACTGTCAAGGGGTTCCCATTATTACCCAACCGCGTATGGAACGCAAAATCCATGAACATAACACCGATATGACGGAAACTAGGGCGGCAAGAGTGGAACAAAACACTAGGCAAAAGGCCGAGCCTTCCACCCTTTACCAAGTATATAGATGCATTAAGATAACAAGATAATATAGTGATATCCCAACAAGAAAATAATGTTCCAACAAGGAACGGTCTCTAATCTTCACCTTCAACTAGCAACGCTATAAGAGGGGCTGAGCAAAGCGGTAACATAGCCAATCAACGGTTTGCTAGGACATGGTGGGTTAGAGGTTTGACATGGAAATTTGGGAGGCATGATAAGCAAGTGGTAGGCATCGTAGTATAGGCATACCAAAAGAGCGAGCATCTTGCAAAGCAAAGATAGAAGTGATTTCGAGGGTATGATCATCTTGCCTGCAAAGTTGTCAGAGTTGACTGGATCCTCGAAAGCAAACTCAACGGGCTCCTCATTAGCGAAATCGTCTCCCGGCTCTACCCAAACAAGACAAACAAGCAAAAAGGACACAATCAACCACGTGCAAAGCTCAAACAACATGATGCAAACATGGTATGCTATGCGGGATGCGATATGTGATGCATATGCAAGATTTGACATGAGATGAATGAACCTGGCCTCAAGTTGGAAATCCAAGAGTGCCACTGAAAAGGTGAGGTGAGTTTGGTTGAAATCGATAGAAAGAACACCGGAATCGGATACACGGTTTGGAAATGGCAAGCAATTCAAATATGGCAACGGTCTGCGATAAACATCAAGTAGCCATCTAAATGCAACAAGATGAACATGCTACAGCACTCAAACATGGCAACAAAATACATGGCAGGGATCCATTCATGATTCTTAACAAAAGATGAACACTGAGCTACGGCCAATTCATCCATTAACAGGTTCAAACAAGCATGGCAAAAGTGCAATTGGTAAACAGATTTCAGACTTTGTGAAATTAACATTTTTTGGAATTTCAGATCAGGTAGCAGACTTTGGAGCATGAAAACTAGATGCTACAGGAACTTAACATGGCAAAGTAAGGCATGGAATGGAGCTACTCAAAGAGCTTAACAAAAGTCCCTTAGTGACCTTGAGCCAAAAGGGATCAACAAATACAATTGCAAGCATGTGAACATGGCAAAAACATAATCAGATCACAGACTTAGTGAAAAACTGGAGCATGCAAATCAGATATCAAGTAGGCATGTTTACGAGCTCGATGCACTCACTACAGAGCAAGGCATGACAATCTAAGCATACATCCATCAAGAATACACATTATACAACCTAGACATGGCAAGAACAATAACATAGAATGCACGGATCAACTACAACATCCTCGGCAAAATCGCTCACAAGTAGACAATCTGCCCAGATTCACGAAATAGCAAAAGTAGAGCTCGATTGACTCAAGCTAGGGTGCTCCATAATTGCAAACAAAGACATGGATGGATAGATCACTACAAGATTAACAAAACATCCTTACTTATCATCCTCAAAAGAGGCACGGATCACTAGGAAACAACATGAACATATGGCATATTGATAAAAACAGATCAAGGACTTGGTGCAATTGCAAAGTCCCTGAAATCGGCATTAACAAATGCACCACTTTGCAAGCTTGTTCTAGTCACCACACACATCACAAAAATACATGGATAGCACCTCTATAAAGATGGCAAAACATATCACAAAACACATGTAGAGCTCAGGGGCATATCATGCACACAATAATCATGGCAAAAATGACAAATAGCTATTTGGAGTAGCATATCTGACAATTAACTCAAATAGCACTCTTCCAACAGTATTTAGGGTATCAACATGAACTCAAATGAAAATGATGCAATGAGATGAAATGATGTACTCTCTGAGACGAACATTTTGATATGCTACACGCCCAAAACGGATCTACGGATGCAAAGTTACGGCACGATGAACATGCCAATATAATCTTCAGACTTGGGGAAAAAATGGAGTCAACCTAGGGTTTGTCCGGCTCAGATCGGATCTGGCCGGCACGCAAAACGAGGATCACCGGGGTCGGCGCCGGAGTTCGACGGGGAGCTCGTCAGAGCCGGACTTGCCGTGGAGGTGGAGGGGGCCGGTCGGCCGGGTCGCCGGAGCGGCGGAAGATCTCGCCGCGGCGCTCCCGGCGACGAGGAGGCGCGGGACGACCTGGTGGAGCGGCGACCGGGCGGCGGTGACGAGCTCGCCGGCGGCAGGGCGCGTGGTGGCGGAACGGCGAGGCGGGCAGCGCGCGGCAGGAGGAGGGTGGCGTCGCGCGGGGGCGTGGCGCGGCCCGGTTGACTGAGCGGAGAGGGCCCACCCTAGGCCGGGACGGGCCGGCGACGGGAGGGGTAGCCGGTGCCACGTGCCGGCCTCTCAGTGGCCGTGGGCGGCGGCGGACATGTCCGGTGCGCGGAGGAGATGATTTTAGGGTTTTGGGGGGAAGAAGAAACGTGGATTTCGGAGGGGACCTTTAAATAGGCATAGGAGGAGCTAGGAGAGTCCAAATGAGGTGCGGTTTTCGGCCACGCAATCATGATCGAACGCTCTAGAAGATGGAGAAGTTTTTGGTGGGTTTTGGGCCAAATTGGAGGGGTGTTGAGATGCAACACACACGAGGCCTTCTCGGTCTCTCGGTTAACCGTTGGAGCATCAAACGAAGTCCAAATGGTACGAAACTTGACAGGCGGTCTACCAGTAGTAAACCAAGGCCGCTTGGAAAGTCTCGGTCCAATCTGGAAATGTTTAACCCCCACACATGAAAGAAAGGTAGAAATGACCACCGGAGGAGAACGGAGTGCCGGAATGCAAAACGGACAACGGGGGAAATGCTCGGATGCAGGAGATGAACACATATGCAAATGCAATGCACATGATGACATGATATGAGATGCATGACAATAACAACAACAAAAACAACAACAACAACAACAACACACGGAGACAAAAACCCGAACCTGAGAAAATAAAATAACTTAGCACCAGAAATGGCAAGAGTTGGAGTACATATTAGGTAAATCACATTCGGGGTGTTACAACACTCCACCACTACGAAAGGATCTTGTCCCGAGATCTAGGACTGGAAGAACGCCGGGTATTCAGAACGGAGGTGATCCTCGCGTTCCCAGGTGGCTTCATGGTCGGAATGGTGTGACCACTTGACTTTGAGGAATTTGATTGACTTATTGTGAGTCTTGCGTTCAGTCTCTTCAAGAATAGCAACGGGGTGCTCACGATAAGAGAGATCTTCTTGGAGCTCAATGTCTTCGAAGTTGACGGTGCGTTCAGGAGTCTTGAAGCACTTGCGGAGCTGAGAGACATGGAACACGTTGTGCATATTTGCAAAGTTTGAAGGAAGCTCGAGTTGATAGGCGAGATCGGCTCTCTTGCTGACGATCTTGAAAGGTCCCACGTATCTAGGGGCAAGCTTCCCTTTGATACCAAAGCGACGAGTACCTTTCATGGGAGAGACGCGGAGGTAAACATGATCTCCGATCTCGAAAGCCAAATCACGGTGCTTACTATCATAGTAGCTCTTCTGGCGCGATTGCACTGCTTTGAGGTTATCTCGAATGACTTTACACATCTCCTCTGCCTCTGTGATTAAGTCATTTCCCAGAAGTTGACGTTCACCGGTTTCAGACCAATTGAGAGGGGTACGACACTTCCTGCCATACAGAATTTTGAATGGGGCCTTTCCCGAACTTGCTTGAAAACTGTTGTTGTAGGAGAATTCAGCATATGGAAGACAATCCTCCCACTTCATGCCGAAGGAGATCACACAAGCCTTGAGCATATCTTCAAGAATCTGGTTGACACGCTCGACTTGACCGCTAGTTTGAAGATGGAAAGCTGTGCTGAAGCGGATGTTGGTGCCCATGGCCTTCTGAAAAGAATCCCAAAACTTGGAGGTAAAGATGCTGCCATGGTCTAAAGAGATCACCTGTGGAATACCGTGCAGCGAGACAATCCGAGAGGTATACAGCTCCGCCAATTGAGCTGCAGTGATAGACTCTTTGATAGGCAGAAAATGAGCCACTTTAGTGAGTTTGTCGATGACAACGAATATAGCATCATTGCCACGCTTGGACATTGGAAACCCAGTCACGAAGTCCATCTCAATGTGGTCAAACTTCCATTCTGGAATGGCAAGAGGCTGGAGGAGACCATCTGGCCTTTGGTGTTCTGCCTTCACTCTTCTGCAGACATCACACTCATTCACGAACTGAGCAATCTCGTGCTTCATTCGAGTCCACCAATAAGCCTGCTTGAGGTCCTGATACATCTTCGTGCTCCCAGGGTGGATGGAGAGGAGTGAATTGTGAGCCTCGTTCATGATAACCTTATGAAGATCACCTTTGGGCACAACAATATGATCCTCGAAGAAGAGAGTATCCTTGTCATCAAGGCAGTAGCACTTGTACTTGGGTTGGCTCTTGGCAATCCCAATCTTCACCTTCTTCACCATAGCATCAAGGAGTTGAGCCTCGCGAATCTGGTCTTCCAAGGTAGGAGAGACTTGAAGGTTGGCGAGGAAACCTTGAGGAACAACTTGCAGATTGAGTTTGCGGAAAGCTTCACAAATCTCGGGTTAATAAGGCTTGAGAATCAGGCTGTTGCAATAAGCCTTCCTGCTCAATGCGTCAGCAATCACATTGGCCTTGCCTGGAGTATACTCGATACTCGGATTATACTCTTGAATCATTTCAACCCAGCGAGTCTGCCTGAGGTTGAGATTATGCTGAGTGAAGATGTACTTGAGACTCTTGTGGTCAGTGAAGATGTCCACTTTTCTTCCCAATAAGAGATATCTCCAAGTCAAAAGAGCATGCACAACTGCCGCCAACTCGAGGTCATGAGTGGGGTAGTTCTTCTCGTTGGGCTTCAACTGGCGAGAGGTATAGGCCACAACTTTCTTTTCTTGCATCAACACTGCACCAAGACCTTGAAGAGAGGCATCGCAGAAGACCTCGAACGGTTTGGATTCATCTGGAGGAGTCAGAACTAGAGCAGTGACCAATTTCTCTTTCAAAGTGTTGAAAGAGATGTCACATTACGGAGACCAAAAGTACTTGACGTGCTTCTGGAGAAGGTTTGAAAGAGGCTTCCCGATCTTTGAAAAGTTCTCAACGAACCTTCGACAATAGCTTGCGAGACCGAGGAAGCTACGGAGTTGCCTCACGTTCTGAGGTGGTTCACAATTCACAATTGCAGACACCTTCTCAGGATTCACCGCAATGCCCTTGGCAGAGATGATATGCCCAAGATAAAGAACCTCATCGAGCCAAAACTCGCACTTTGAGAACTTGGCGTAGAACTGGTGTTCCCTGAGCTTATCAAGCACCAAACGCAAGTGATTGGCATGATCTTCCTTGTTCTTCGAAAAGACCAGAATGTCGTCGAGATAGACCAAAACAAAGTCATTTGTGTAGGCGTTGAAGATGAAGTTCATCATGCGAGAGAAAGTCGGAGGAGCGTTGACGAGGCCAAAATACATGACCATGTATTCATATGAACCATAGCTTGTCCTGAAAGCCGTCTTGGGAATATCTTGCTCACGGATTCGAATCTGGTGATAACCCATACGGAGATCAAGCTTGGAGAATACTTGGGCACCTTTGAGTTGTTCGAACAACTCGTTGATGTTGGGAAGTGGGTATTTGTTCTTGATAGTCTTCTTGTTCAAAGGACGGTACTCAACACAATGTCGGTTCGTTCCATCCTTCTTCTTCACAAAGAGTACTCCACAACCCCATGGAGAAGAGCTAGGTCTGATGAGACCCATTCGTTCTTGAATATCGAGTTGCTTCTTCAGCTCCTTCAACTCTTCAGGTCCGAGCTTGTAAGGACGCTTGCAAACCAGTTCCGTGCCAGGCTCGAGATCGATGACGAATTCAACTGGCCGGTGCGGAGGCATTCCTGGAAGCTCTTCTGGAAAGACGTCTTGATATTCGCAAACGACTGGAATTTGCGAGATGGCATCAAGTTCACCCTTCTCATTGAGAGAAAACAGACGGATTGTATCGTCACGAGCGGCAAAGACAATTACATCCTCAGACGAATGAGTCAATTGAATCTGCCTGGCTGCACAATCAAGATGCGCCTTGTGCTTAGAAAGCCTATCCATTCCGAGAATAAGATCAATATCCGAGTTGCCAAGGACCATTGGAGAAGAAAGAAACTTGTAATCGCCCAGCGTGATAGTAACATCCGGAGCCAACATTTTGGTGTTCATGAACAAACCCGGAGAAGAAACCGCTATCGGCTTAGGCAAATCAATAGTATGCACATCATGCATGGATGCAAAAGGCTTCGACAAAAATGATAATGATGCACCAGTATCAAAAAGAACTCTTGCGGGAATGTCATTAACAGGAAGGTTACCCATAATCACATCTGGCGAGTCCTCTGTCTAAGCTGCGTCCAGCAAGTTGACCTTAGCAGACTTGGGGTTATGCTTGACCATAGCTGTACTTGCCGATCTCACAGGAGGAGGAGGAGGGAGACGCCTCTGGTTGAAGCATTTGTTGGCATAGTGACCCTTCTGTTGGCACTTGTTGCACGTGACCTCTGAAAGCGGACGGTGATAAGGAGCACTCGATCTTGGAGCTTGAGACGAAGTCTTGTTCTGAAAGCCAGGGTGGGAGGATCCACTCCCACCTTTGCTCTTCTGATACGGCTGACGGAACGGAGGAGGAGGAAGCCAATACTTCTGCTGCTTGGCCACTTGAGTAGAGGAAGAAGGAGTAGCATCTCTGACTCGCTTCTTGGAAGCATCACACTATAGTTGAACAGCCTCTTGCTTCAATGCCATGTTGTAGAACTCATCGTACCTCAAGGGCTCAAAGAGAACAAGAGCTAGCTGGATTTCCTCTCTGAGACCACCCCTGAACTGGTATATCATGCTCTTCTCGTCAGGGACATCCTGCTTAGCAAAGCGGGCAAGCTTCTGAAACAACTTGTTGTAGTCATAGACAGACAAAGAGCCTTGCTTCAGGTTGCGGAATTCCTTACGCGTGCTTTCAACCACGCTCTGAGGAATATGATGAGCTTTGAAGTCTTGATGGAATTCATCCCAGGTAATCACACGGCCTCCTCTGGAATCTTTGTACTGCTGGAACCATTCTGCAGCTTGGTCTTTGAGTTGGAAGAAAGCGAACTTGACAAAGTCCTCAGGCCTGACGTTACTGCACTCGAAATGCTTGCACAAGTTCACAATCCAATTGTCAGCATCGGTTGCCTCAACACAATTGCTGAAAGTCTTTGGCTGGTTAGCAAGGAACTGGTTGAGTGTAGCAAAGTGATTCTGATTGTTGCCTTGGTTGCCTTGGTTCGCTTGGTTGCGCTCTTGAAGAATTTGCATGATCAACTGCGTGTTTGCATTGGTAGCGGCCATCACAACTTGCCATGCCTCTGGAGGAGGGGGAGGTGGTGGCGGATCCTCATTCTGATTCTGATTGCTGCTCTTAGCGGGAGCCATCCTGAAGAGGGTGACATCCATTAGCACATTGACAGATAAAATGAAGCTGAATCAAGCGGGTTGAAATTGCAACATATAGTCTCCACATCCGAACATAAGAAAGAATGCATTCCAATTGAAATGGTCACATATCCATAAATTGAGAAGCCACTTAGAATTTAGGTAGAGGAATAAATCAACAAGGTATGGATCAAGAACGAATACTCGGTAAGAAATCCCAATCTCAAACCAAATATCCGTGGAAGAAGAACTAGAGCTACAAGAATTCCCACCTATGAAACTCCCGAACCTTTCCGGTTATGCAATCAGGTGTTGGGGATACATGGGAAGCATAATATCTCACCCAAATCTAGCAAATCCTACATCCAGCTGTATCCATCCTTCAACACATAACCGATAAAAACTTCGGAAACCATCTACCTCAACCTTTGAAAAGCATCTGTTATACAAGTTATGGCAATACTCCCGAACTCCCGCCCCAGTACTGGGTGGCGTCGAGGTTATCTCACCAACAACTGCATAAAAGAGATTTTCGATGTCAGTGAACTAAACTCAGGTATTCCAGAACTGCAGCGATAAAATTGTGACGACAACACCTCGGAGCTCAACTCCCCGGGACACTGCCACAACCCCTAAATGACAGGAGGCACCAAGAACAATGTTCTCGTCACAAATTGATCGGAACGATTCCAAGATACCCGCGTGATCCTATTTTTTTGTGAAATTTGAGAAGAGAAGAGTCAAAACTGTACGTCAGGATGCCTTACCAGAGCGATGAGGAGACTGGGGAGTAAAAAGAATTCCTAAACTCTCCGATATATAATTCCTAAAAGACTCAAAACATTTTTGTAGACTCAACAACGGCTGCTCAAAACGATCAAGCAGTGGGGGCTCCTAAGGTAGGGGAAGGCTCTGATTACCAACTTGTAATGCCCTCGATACAAAATATATCTCCTACGTGTCGAAGCACGACTTAGAGGCATAACCGCATTGAAAGCAATGTCGCAAGTAAGGCAATCTTCACAACATCCCATGTAATATAGATAATAAAAGGGAAAAGTACATAGTTGGCTTACACTCGCCACGTCAAACAAAGTACATAAATAGCATTACGTCATCCAATCACTCATGGCCCGACTACGGTGCCAAAATAAAAGATCAACCCAACATGCGACACGGTCCCGATCGCCCCAACTGGGCACCACTACTGATCATCAGGGAAAGACACATAGTAACAACGTGAGTCCTCGTCGAACTCCCACTTGAGCTCAAGCGCCTCATCTGGAACCGAGTTATCAGGCCCTGCATCTGGTTTGGAAGTAATCTGTGAGCCACAGGGACTCAGCAATCTCGCACCCTCGCGATCAAGGCTATTTAAGCTTATAGGTAAGGCAAGGTAATATGAGGAGCTGCAGCAAGCGACTAGCATATATGGTGGCTAAACTGTTCGCAAAAGAGAGCGAGAAGAGAAGGCAAAGCACGAACGACTAACTAGAGCACAACCTGCGGCAAGCATTACTCCAACACCGTGTTCACTTCCTGGACTCCGCCGAGAAGAGACCATCACGGTAACGCACAAAGTTGATTCATTTTAATTAAGTTAAGGTTCAAGTTATCTACAACCGGACATTAACAAATTCCCATCTGCCCATAACCGCAGGCACGACTTTCAAAAGTTCAAATCCCTGCAGGGGAGTCCCAACTTAGCCCATGACAAGCTCTCACGGTCAACGAAGGATATAACTTCTCCCGAGACATTCCGATCAGACTCGGTATCCCGGTTCTACAAGACACTTCGACAAGTTAAAACAAATCCAGCAACACCGCCCGAATGCACCGACAAATCCCGATAGGAGCTGCACATATCTCGTTCTCAGGGCACACTCAGATGAGCCAGACGTCGGGTAGGCCAGCCCAGAGTTGCCCCTGGTAGCCCCGGACATCGCTCGGTTGGACCAACACTCAGAGGAGCTCTAGCCCGGGGGGTTTAAATAAGATGACCCTCGGGCTCCGGAAACCCAAGGGAAAAAGAGGCTAGGTGGCAAATGGTAAAACCAAGGTTGGACATTACTGGAAGAGTTTTATTCAAGGAGAACTGTCAAGGGGTTCCCATTATTACCCAACCGCGTAAGGAACGCAAAATCCGGGAACATAACACTGATATGACGGAAACTAGGGCAGCAAGAGTGGAACAAAACACTAGGCAAAAGGCCGAGCCTTCCACCCTTTACCAAGTATATAGATGCATTAAGATAACAAGACAATATAGTGATATCCCAACAAGAAAATAATGTTCCAACAAGGAACGGTCTCCAATCTTCACCTGCAACTAGCAACGCTATAAGAGGGGCTGAGCAAAGCGGTAACATAGCCAATCAACGGTTTGCTAGGACATGGTGGGTTAGAGGTTTGACATGGAAATTTGGGAGGCATGATAAGCAAGTGGTAGGCATCATAGTATAGGCATAGCAAAAGAGCGAGCATCTAGCAAAGCAAAGATAGAAGTGATTTCGAGGGTATGATCATCTTGCCTGCAAAGTTGTCAAAGTTGACTGGATCCTCGAAAGCAAACTCAACGAGCTCCTCATTAGCGAAATCGTCTCCTGGCTCTACCCAAACAAGACAAACAAGCAAAAAGGACACAATCAACCTTGTGCAAAGCTCAAACAACATGATGCAAACATGGTATGCTATGCGGGATGCGATATGTGATGCATATGCAAGATTTGACATGAGATGAATGAACCTGGCCTCAACATGGAAATCCAAGAGTGCCACTGGAAAGGTGAGGCAATTTTGGTTGAAATCGATATAAAGAACACCGGAATCGGATACACGGTTTGGAAATGGCAAGCGATTCAAATATGGCAATGGTCTGCGATAAACAGCAAGTAGCCATCTAAATGCAACAAGATGAACATGCTACAGCACTCAAACATGGCAACAAAATACATGGCAGGGATCCATTCATGATGCTTAACAAAAGATGAACACTGAGCTACGGCCAATTCATCCATTAACAGGTTCAAACAAGCATGGCAAAAGTGCAATTGGTAAACAGATTTCAGACTTTGTGAAATTAACACTTGTCTGGAAGTTCAGATCAGGTAGCACACTTTGGAGCATGAAAACTAGATGCTACAGGAACTTAACATGGCAAAGTAAGGCATGGAATGGAGCTACTCAAAGAGCTTAACAAAAGTCCCTTAGTGACCTTGAGCCAAAAGGGATCAAAAAATACAATTGCAAGCATGTGAACATGGCAAAAACATAATCAGATCACAGACTTAGTGAAAAACTGGAGCATGCAAATCAGATATCAAGTAGGCATGTTTACGAGCTCGATGCACTCACTACAGAGCAAGGCATGACAATCTAAGCATACATCCATCAAGAATACACATTATACAACCTAGACATGGCAAGAACAATAACATAGAATGCATGGATCAACTACAACATCCTCGGCAAAATCGCTAACAAGTAGACAATCTGCCCAGATTCACGAAATAGCAAAAATAGAGCTCGATTGACTCAAGCTAGGGTGCTCCATAATTGCAAACAAAGACATGGATGGATAGAGCACTACAAGATTAACAAAACATCCTTACTTATCATCCTCAAAAGAGGCACGGATCACTAGGAAACAACATGAACATATGGCATATTGATAAAAACAGATCAAGGACTTGGTGGAATTGCAAAGTCCCTGAAATCAGCATTAACGAATGCACCACTTTGCAAGCTTGTTCTAGTCACCACACACATCACAAAAATACATGGATAGCACCTCTATAAAGATGGCAAAACATATGACAAAACACATGTAGAGCTCAGGGGCATATCATGCACACAATAATCATGGCAAAAATGACAAATAGCTATTTGGAGCAGCAGATCTGACAATTAACTCAAATAGCACTCTTCCAATAGTATTTCTGGTATCAAGATGAACTCAAATGAAAATGATGCAATGATATGAAATGATGTACTCTCTGAGACGAACATTTTGATATGCTACACGGCCAAAACGGATCTACGGATGCAAAGTTACGGCACGATGAACATGGCAATATAATCTTCAGACTTGGGGAAAAAATGGAGTCAACCTAGGGTTTGTCCGGTTCAGATCGGATCTGGCCGGCACGCAAAATGAGGATCACCGGGGTCGGCGCCGGAGTTCGACGGGGAGCTCGTCGGAGCCGGACTTGCCGTGGAGGTGGAGGGGGCCGGTCGGCCGGGTCGCCGGAGCGGCGGAGGAGCTCGCCGCGGCGCTCCTGGCGACGAGGAGGCGCGGGACGACCCGGTGGAGCGGCGACCGGGCGGCGGTGACGAGCTCGCCGGTGGCAGGGCGCGTGGTGGCGGAACGGCGAGGCGGGCGGCGCGCGGCAGGAGGAGGGTGGCGGCGCGCGGGGGCGTGGCGCGGCCCGGTTGACTGAGCGGAGAGGGCCTGCCCTGGGCCGGGATGGGCCGGCGATGGGAGGGGTAGCCGGTGCCACGTGGCGGCCTCTCAGTGGCCGCGGGCGGCGGCGGACATGTCCGGTGCGTGGAGGAGATGATTTTAGGGTTTCAGGGGGGAAGAAGAAACGTGGATTTCGGAGGGGACCTTTAAATAGGCATAGGAGGAGCTAGGAGAGTCCAAATGAGGTGCGGTTTTCGGCCACGCGATCATGATCGAACGCTCTAGAAGACGGAGAAGGTTTTGGTGGGTTTTGGGCCAAATTGGAGGGGTGTTGGGCTGCAACACACATGAGGCCTTCTCGGTCCCTCGGTTAACCGTTGGAGCATCAAACGAAGTCCAAATGGTACGAAACTTGACAGGCGGTCTACCGGTAGTAAACCAAGGCCGCTTGGAAAGTATCGGTCCAATATGGAAAAGTTTAACCCCCACACACGAAAGAAAGGTAGAAATGACCAACGGAGGAGAACGGAGCGCCGGAATGCAAAACGGACAACGGGGAAAATGCTCGGATGCATGAGATGAACACGTATGCAAATGCAATGCACATGATGACATGATATGAGAAGCATGACAACAAAAACAACACACGGAGACAAAAACCCGAACCCGAGAAAATAAAATAACTTAGCGCCGGAAACGGCCAGAGTTGGAGTACATATTAGGTAAATCACATCTGGGGTGTTACACATCGCCCACGAAGGACATGACTTACTAGGGTAGATCTTCACGAAGTAGGCGATCTCCTTGCCCGTAAAAACTCATTGGTTCAACTCCAGAATCTTGACAGAGGCTCCCAAGTGACACCTAGCCAATGTAGGAGACACCACTCTCCAATAGGTAATAGATGGTGTGTTGATGATGAACTCCTCGTTCTTGTGCTTAAAATGATAGTCTCCCCAACACTCAGCTCTCTCTCATAGGATTCGATTTGGTGGAAAGAAACTTGGGGAAGGATAGAGATCAAGATTTGTGTGGTTGGAATGGAATATCTTGACCTCAACACAAGTGTAGGTGGTTCTCTCTCAGAAAATGTATGTTGGAAGTGTAGGCATGTTCTGATGGCTCTCTCCACGAATGAAGAGTGGGTGGAGGGGTATATATAGCCTCCACACAAAATCTAACAGTTACACACAAATCACTAAACTCGGTGGGACCGAATCATGAAACTCGGTCAGACTGATTTAGTTCAAAATGTGAATGTTAGGATATTTGATGGGACCGACATGTCAACTCGGTGGGACCGATTCCATTAGGGTTAGGGCATAACATAATCTCGGTGAGACCAATTACACAAACTCGGTGGGACCGATTTTGCCAATAGGCAAATAGAGAGTTGGTCCGGCAAACTCGGTGGGACCGATTCGCTCATCTCGGTTAGACCAAAACGTTACGAAGGGGAAATAGAGAGTTTGCATTTCAATCTCGGTGGGACCGATCGCTCATCTCGGTTGGACCAAAATGTTACAACGGGAAACAGAGATGTTGAAATCCCATCCTAGTGAGACCGAGATCCCTATCGGTGAGACCGAAATGACTAGGGTTTGTGGCAGTGTCTATGTCAAATGAACTCGGTGGCGCCGGGTAGGAAATTTTGGTAGGGCCGAGTTTGACTTTTGGTTTGGGACATATGTGGATCTGAGAAAGTAGTTGAGGGTTTTTGGAGCATATCACTAAGCATTTTGAGCAAGCTACTCATTAAGCAACACCTCATCCCCTTTTAATAGTATTGTCTTTTCCTATGGACTCAATGTGATCTTGGATCACTAAAAGTAAAATGTAGAGTCTTAAGCTTGAGCCAACATGTGTTCTTAGTATTTTTAGGGGTCCACTTTCTACTCCATGCCATGCCAAACATCGAGCTTTCCTGAAATATTTATCTTGAAATAGCATTAGCTCAATGGGCTATGTGTTGTTAGGAATTACCAAAACCACCCAGGGATAGTTGCACTTTCAATCTCCCCCTTTTTGCTAATTGATGACAACATATAGATCAAAGCTTCGACAGATGATAATAAGATTGAAAAACATCGTCGCTTTGAGAAGTATGTGATAAGCAAGAGCTCCACCTAAATTTGTGCATTATTTAAAATTTTCTTTTGAATGCAAATGCACAATCGATTAGGATCATGGGTTACTCTTCCATGTCACATACATCTTGGTGGAGCGCTCAAAATGATAGAAATTAAAAGCATGCACTCATCACCAAGCAAGTGAATGATCATATATGGATATAAAAGATAGTATCATCTAAACAAGTATTAAGGTAGCAAATGATCAATCACATGATCACACAAGTATCTCACACAAGGACATAAAGTATCTCACACAATAAAAAGTTCAACCAAAGGCAAATACGCAAAACACTCTCTTGAAGTCTATGATCTATACATATTTCTCCCCCTTTGGCAACACGTTACCAAAAAGTTCAAATATGCATAGTGCTATGCGTCTCTCGGGCTTGGTCTTTGGGAGGTGGTGTAGAGAGAACTCCAAGGACAAAGGCATCTGTTGATGTAGTTGGAGCTGGTGGAGTGACTGCTGGAGGAGGCACTGGAGCTGTAGCTCCTGGTGCTGATGCTGTAGCTCTAGAATCTGTCCCTGGCATAGCAGCAGACCTCTGACTCTTTGGCACTCGTTGAAATGCATCTGTGGTTGCCTTGACTCTCTTCTCTTCTGCTTCCTCCTGAAGCTGCTCAACTGCTGTTTGAATCTTAGTTACCTTCATATCAAGATCATAAAATTTGGTCTCTATGATCCTCTCCAAGCACTCCTGGTTTTGAGTCAGGGTGGCCAAGCCCTTCTCAATCCTCAGTGTAGACTAGATCAGATATGCATGTTGATCTTGTTTGCTCTTCAGGAAAACTTGAGATGCCTCTTCAACACTTGGCATCTTGGCAGCTTTCTTAGCCTTTGCTTTGGCTCTCTTCTCCTGTGCTTGAACTGATGATGGTTCCTCCTCATTCATGACAACAGTATTATCTTCAAAATCAAGATACAGGGGTAGATGCTCCTTATCCAATAGATATGTTCATGTGCCCATCTTGGAGTTGATGAGCTCCTGGATGTGTGGAGCATACCCACAGTTTCTCTTCTAGTCAGCAGCAGTCCTCTTGATTGTCTCTACAATCAGACTCATGACCTTGAACTTCTGAGGGACATCAAAAAGCTGTAGTAGGTTGATAGAGTGCCATCTGATCATCTTGTGATCTCCTAACTTGGGTAGCAGAGTGTGCCTTAGGATCCAGTTGATAGTAGGCAGACCAGACAACAAGAAATGTACAGATCCAAGCTTGTGAGTCTCCAAAGCTTTATCTGGGTTCTCCTTGTACATGTTAGCCATAGTGTTGTGGTCCTTCTTCTTGGCATACACATCCAAGTCATCTTCATGTTCTTCTGGGGCATTTATCAGTTTTTACCATTCTTCAACTGTGGATTGGTACCTAGTACCTTCTGACATCCATATGATCTTCCCATCTGGGTAAAAGTGAGCAGTGGAGTAAAACTGCATGATCAGCTCATCATTCCATTTTGTGAGCTTCTATCCAAGAAACTCATCTACTCCACATGCTTTGAAGCTGTCATAAACTCTTGGAAAGTGATCTTCATTCTCCTGGATGTATTCCCAATCAACCCATCTCATGTCACAGAAAATGGGCTTCTTGTTAAGCAAAATAGTTTCGTAAAAGTATTATTGTTCCTTTGTATGAAACCGGTAGTCAACTGGAGTCCTCATCCTCATAGCATAAGGATCAGACTCTCTCCACAATCTCAGTCCTGAATCTTTCCTGATGTGCATGTTCTCCGTGACTGGATGAGTATCATTATGGTCTGGAATCTTGGGCTTCAATTTTCTCGAAATAAGAGACTCATCATCTTCTTCAGCCTGGGGCACTGGGGCCTTGTTCTTTTCTTCAGCTGGTATACTTCTGGTGTTCCTCTTGGGCTTACTAGGCTTCTGAGCTAGAGCTTTGGGAGCTATCTTGGGCTTTGATGGAGCAGCCCCTGACTTCATAGCATCTCCCATAAGCTTCTGAGCTTTGGGTGCTGGTGCAACATCCTATTCCTCTTCCTCTTCTTCAGAGGGATCTCTTATCATGGAGGGCTTGCCAATGACTCTGGCAATGGTCTTCTTGACCCTCTCCTTCCTTTTCTTGCCTTCTCCACCTTCTTTGGGTTCAAGAGTGAACTCCATTGTCTCTTGAGTAGAGGCTCTAGCCTTAGACATAGGAATTCTCTTTGCTGGAGCCTTCTTATTCACTCCTGGCTTAACTGTAGCAGCTGTGCCATACTCCTTTTTCAGCACCTTCTTCTTGGAGCTTACTTCCTCCTTACTGGAAACATAATCCTCATCCTCAGATTCTGAGGTTCTCTTCTTCCTAGATCTGGTGGCTACCTTTGGCAAGTTGTTGGGAGTGCTCCTGCTGCCATCATCATAAGTGCTCGAGGGATCTGAACCCTCACTCAGCTGCACATGTTCAGACCTGTTCTGACTGTCACTCTGATCAGACATCTCTGCAAACTTACTGACAGCAGACCCTGTGAATAGATGCAGATGAGATAGAGTGGATGAGCATCACAAAGTGCAGAGTTTTTGCAAAACAGATGACTTAAAAACTAAGTTTTAGTTCTCCATAGAAAGCATTTTGGAGCTACCAATTTGTAAACTCGGTGATACCGAAGCAACTTTTCGAACCTAAACTAGTGAACTCGGTCAGACCGAGTCAAAGTTCAGTGGCACCGAGACTGCTAGGGTTTCACAGAGAATCGAACTCGGTCACACCGATTTGCAGTTTTTGGTCAGACAAAAAAAATTTCAAGTGCTATGGCCTAAGCCAAATCGGTGAGACCAATTTCTACAATTCGGTCGGTCCAAGATGAGTTCGGCGAAGACCTAACCCTAAATTTTCAAATCAAATCTAACCTAAAGGATGTTTTGAGTGGATAGAGTGTTTGCATTCGTGGTAAGGATCATGGCAAAACAATGTGCTATGAATCAGAGGTAAAAGAATAGCACAAGGGTCGAACCCATACCCTAGTTCGGCGGGAGTTCCCTACGGCGACAACGCGGAGCAGATTTCCATTGACGGCTATGGAAACCAGCGGCGGGAGGTCGCTGGCGGCGAGGAGATGATCCGGAGACCCGAGGAGGCAGAGCAGGACACACGCGCGGGCTGATGAGTTTGAAGAAATTTCCAAAATCTCACCCGTGGGTATATATATCTCCACCCTGTCGGTGTGACCGAGTGGAACAACTCGGTGGCACTGAGATGCAGAATCGCAAGCGGTTACTGCAACTCGGTGTGACCGAAAAGTTCAAATCGGTTGCACCGAGATTGAAAACCTAGATCAACTTAGTGGTTTTGGAAGTTTAATCTGACGAATCGGGGACTCTGAGTGCTCCTCACACAGAGTGGTTCAAATATGACTTGATCAAACTTTGTGATGTAGCATGAATAGAGTTTGAGACGAGAAAAGCATAGATATCTAGAGGAAGTCCTTAGGCATTCTTGTCCATCGATTTGGCAAAAGAGAAAAAGCCAAACAATCAAGGCAACAAATGGATGTCCTCCAATGAGTAAAATATGCATCCAACATGCTCACACAATAATATGGCAAATGAAATATGTGGCAAAGTATGAACAATCACTCTAGCATCTGTCAAGAAATTTGGTGATGACTAGGTCATCTATATATGAGTATATTGACTGAGGAGTCAAATGAGAACATTTGATCGGAGGTCATACTCATCGTTTAAGCACAAGTGGGGTTACCACTTTTACATAATGCATTGTTGTGTTCACATCGTTAGAGTTGCTTTAGCTCAATTGATTAGAGTAAAGCTTCCCATAGATGTGATATCCTTGTCGGATTTCGGGTTCTGGCAGACCCTTGAGGTTCGAACACTGGGGTGCGCGTGGAGATCTCTCCCCTACCGATCTACGTCCGATCCTCTCGTGCGAACGAAGATGAAAATGATGAACAACACAAGAGACACGAGGTTTATACTGGTTCGGGCCACCGTTGTGGTGTAATACCCTACTCCAGTGTCTGGTGTGATGGATTGCCTCTGGGCTGATGATGGACAGTACAGGGGAAGAATAGCCTCGCGAGGGGTGTTCTTGAGCTGGTGCGGTGTGTTCTACTTAGTCTCTACTGGGTTCTCCTTCCCCTCCTTCTCTTTTTCTTCTCTCTCTGCTAGGGTTCTACCAGATCTCCCTCCCCTACTCTGTGGTGGCTAGCTTTATTTATAGAGGCCCTGGGCCTCTCCCCAAATAATGAGCAGGAAGGGCTCCAACACTTGGCCATTTTGAAGGGGAACATATAGTACAAGTTATCCTGACCAAAGGTGGTCTTTGGGTGCCAAAAGCACTTGTGATGACGCCATCTTGGGCTCCACGGCGACCTCCGTCCTGCCGCTCTGCTGGTCTTGGTCTTGTTGCACCAGAATGGCAACCTTTGCCTGATACTTTGGCCTGTGCTTGCCCCCTTTGCACCAAAGGGGAAACAAGGACACTGCGCAGGCCGGCGCCCGCCTGGTCTCGATCGTCATGGCTTGCGTCACGGGTTCCTCGCGAGGTACCCCTGCCTTGATCTCTCCGCCTCCTTGCGAGCCTGCCTGATGAGGCTGCCTCTGAGGAAGCTTCCTGCCGTCCGCCCCACGAGGCTTGGCCCCTCGCGAGGGTCTTGAGCTTGCGCTGATGAAGATGGGCCGCACTGGGCCCCCACATGAGCCACGCCGCGGGCCGCAGGCAGGCAAGTCTGGGGAGCCCCGTTCCCATAACACCGACAGTAGCCCCCGGGCCCAAGGCGTGCCCGGGCTTGGGCTGGTGGGGAAGCAAAGGGGTAAGCACGAAGCGCCGCGGACATCAACAGCCTGCGGCCTTGGGTGCCGTGTGGCTGTTGACTAGACGTGGGTGTATGCGCTTCCCACGATGCCTCGGCGACCGCACGACTTGACAAGTCCCTGTATGCAGAGAAACCGGTCATGATTACCTGCGATCGTGGTGCTCGGCGGTTGGCCTCCTCCGGCTATAAGTACGGGGCTGGGCGAGCCCCTTCAGTCCATCCCTTCTTACTGCTCCTTTTCTTCTTCTTGGCTAATCGCCGTCCCCATGGCCCCAAAAAGATTCTCGGCCGCGGAGAAAGGAAAGGCCCCCCGGGTAGGGCCTGACCCTCCCTCGACCAAGCGCGGCCGAGGCCGCCCTCGCAAGTACACCACGGTCCCCGTGGTAGCCTCCCGTGGTCATGGAGGCGGTTCCCTGCGCGCTGGTGAGCGCCCGGTTGCCGACGGGGGGCACGCCGTGGGTGTGCTCCCCCCTAGACCATGCTTCCACTCTGCGAAGGTGCTACCGGAGTTCGTCGTGTGGTCGGCGGATCCATCCAGCACCCGGCTCCAGCTCCCACGTTTCTTCGTAGATGACCTGCCGGCCAGCGCTCGGTGCGGCTTCTGGCTCCAGGCAGACGGCTGCTGCAGCAGGGCCTCCTGGGCTTCGCTGGAGGTCTCCGTCTCTGGGAATGGGGCCCTGACGTGCGGCTGGCAAACGTTTGCCCGCGCGCGCGGCCTGGGCCGGTGGTGTACCCTGTACTTCAAGTTCGATGGCGACGCCACCCTCTACGTGAGGGTGTTTGGGGAAGATGGTCGCCGTGCCGGGTGCTGCCCTGGAGACGACGATCGCGGCCGCCTGCCCAGCCCCGGCACTGACCAGGATGAAGATGGCGACTGGCGTACAGGCGGCGGTGCTCGGCGTTCGCCAAGTTTTGGCGACTCTCCCTCAGGCAGCAGCTCCTCCAGTGGTGGCCGCGACCAGCCCCCGCGCCGTCGCGCCCGCCTGGGTGAAGGCAGCTGGTCCACCCACCGCCGCGCCCTGGTGAAGTGAGAGGAGGCGTTCGCCTGATCCCCAGGAGCAGGTCGAGCTTTTGCTGTAGGTTGGTGTTGGACAAGTTGTGTCCATTTTGTTTCCTTCCTTTCTTGCATAAGAAGAAGGTAGTACAGGGTCCCGTGGGGGCGTGTTAGAACTGTTACTGTCAAGTGTCTCGTTGTTTTTGCCATTTCTGCGCTATGTTCCGTGCTGCATGTCCATGTGCGGGAGTCATTTGAGCTTGGTGGAGCTTGACGCGGCCCTTGCCTCCTGAGGCTGAGGCCTCGCCGTGCACTTCATGCCCTGCAAGGATTAGTTAGAGGGGTAGCTTACGGTCTTGGTTGTCGGGGCGATCAGCCTAGGTCCTGCGCTCATGTCACGATGCCCGTGGGGCACGGACTGGGAGGGGTGCTCCCGCAGAGGACTCAAATAGGGAAGCTCCAAACGATCAGGGCAGAAAACACTCGCGAGGGCGCCCGCGACTCCCTCGCGAGACTTGTGCGAGAGAAAACGAGGCAAGCAAGCGAGAAAGACAAAGAGTCACAAGCCAGGAACGTCAGCAACTCCAATAAAACTTCAAACGGGAATAAACAAGCCAACTGCAGAAAGCAAATGGGAAAGCCGCGTCCGGCACCTATTCTAGTCTTCGACGTCTTCTCACCAGCGCGGAGCTAAGTGCTGCCACTGGGCATGGGCGGGAGCCCCCGAGGCCCGAGGGTGACACTCCGGAGACTCCGGGGCATGTATAGCCCCACTCATTATTACGTGAGAGTGTCACGGGCGGCGAGCTTCACAGGCATTTGCCTTCTTCACAGGCACCGGGCCTTTCCCAAAACGCAGCAGCTTCACAGGCATTCGCCTTCTTCACAGGCACCGGGCCTTTCCCAAAACGCAGCAGCTTCACAGGCATTCCCCTTCTTCATAGGCACCGGGCCTTTCCCAAAACGCGATAGCTTCATGTAGGTGTTGAAGATGTAGGTGCTAAAAGTTGATGTAAATCATTCGGAGCAATCCTTTGGAGTGAGTTGCACTTTCAATACCTACACGGGTTAGTCCCACAAGGAACAAACGAGGATATCCATAGACATAGAGTGATATTCACATGAGATAATGTCCATGAATGCATTAGTTTACCTTGTCCCTTGTCTTACCAACAAGAGGGTTTGTGACTCCTTGAACTAGTGCAAGATATGGAAGTTGTTTGCATTTGTCCTTGCCAAAACGATATGAGTCTAGTATGTTGGAGGAATCACCCTCAAGAACTCTCTAGTTCTTCTTCTTCTGGATGCACACCATCTTGATGGGAATCCTTGGAGTTGTAGTCATACTTGATGAAGTATAACTTGATTTAGTCTTGGGAACCCACTTGACCAATGCCTTAGGGGCTTCTTCAAATGCATCAATCTCCTCTTGAAGCTTGTCCTTGCCCTTTAGCTTGTGGTCTTGTGGTGGAAGATCATCTTGAGCTTGTGTTCCTTAGAAAGAAGTAGGATCATACTTCCCTTGTTGGGGAACAAACTTCGTCTTCGGGTATTGATCTTCTTCCCACTCAACTCCATTGGCATTGAACTTTCATTCAAAACCAACACCTTGATTCTTCCGGTGTCTTCCTTGCTTGCGTACAATTTCCTCAAATTGCCTACTTCCGGCAAGACTCTTGTAAACACCTTTCTCTGTAATTCCCTTCAATAAGCTATTTTCTTGCTAAAGTGTAACTTGGCTAAGAGAATCATTAGTGGAATCAAGAGAACTACTAGAAGCAACAACATTGGTTTTAGCATGATTATTGTTACTACTGGAAGAAGAATCTTTCTTGTTCTTGTTGCTAGATTTAACTTGTGGCATGTAAGTAGACAAGAGTAAATGCTTGTCAATGTATGAAGAAATTTCCTTGTGAAGATCATCATTGATCGCCTTTAAGAACTCATGCTCTTGCTCAAGGTTGAGCTTTTCAAAGCGTAGCTTCTCATGAGTCCTTAAAAGTTCTTGATGATTATCCAAGGTAGTTTCATGAGCTAACTTAAGAGTGTTTAGGTCTTTAGTTAGATGCTCAATCTCCTTATTATCATTGTCATTCGTTTTATGTTGTTTAGCATGATTAATAGCAAGTTCATCATAGTTTTCATAACTAGAGTTGTCAACAAGTAAATCATCATCACCTAGCAAATCATCTTCATCACTATTGAAATCAACATACTTGGGGTGTGATACCTTTGGTCCTTTAGCTATGAAGCATCTTCCAATTCCTTTATTTGGTGATTCAAATATATCGTAGGAGTTTGTTGACACAAGTGCTAGACCGGCAACACCTTCATCTTGAGTGTATTCAGAGTCGGAGTGGTAACTTCTTTCGGAGTGATTGTCGGAGTCGGAGCCGGATACCCATTCACCAACATGAGCTTGATGTCTTCGTTTTGTGTAGCTCTTTAATGACTTGGCCTTCCTTTCTGAATCCTTGCTTCTCCAAGAGGGTCTTCGCTCATAATGATCATCTCTACTCCTTCTCTCTCTAGGTGGTTATTTGTAACAACCATGATGCGGCTATATCTCCCATGTGTCGAGGCACGACTTAGAGGCATAACCGCATTGTGGTTTAGTCGCAAGAGGGGTAATCTTCACACAATCCCATGTACTGAATAAGAAAGGGATAAAGAGTTGGCTTACAATAGCCACATCACACAAATACAAGTTAAACAAACATCATCCACAATACAAACAAGGTCCGACTACGGAACCAAAATAAAAGAAGACAACCCCAAATGCTAGATCCCCGATCATCCCAACTGGGCTCCACTACTGATCAACAGTAAACGAAACAAAACAACAATCAAGATCTTCATCGAGCTCCCACTTGAGCTAGGTTGCGTCACCTGCAGTGGTATCGTCGGCACCTGCAACTGTTTGGAAGTATCTGTGAGCCACAAGGACTTAGCAATCTCACACCCGCGAGATCAAGACTATTTAAGCTTATGGGTTGGAAAAGGTAGTGAGGTGTAGCTGCAACAAGCACTAAGCATATATGGTGGCTAACTTACGCAAATGAGAGCGAGAAGAGAAGCAAAGCATGGTCGTGAACTAGAAGTGATCAAGAAGTGATCCTGAAACTACTTACATTCAAGCATAACACAAGAACCGTGTTCACTTCCTGGACTCCGCCGGAAAGAGACCATCACGGCTACACATGCGGTTGATCCATTTTAATTAAGTCAAGTGTCAAGTTCTCTACAACCGGATATTAACGAATTCCCATCTGCCCATAACCGCGGGCATAGCTTTCGAAAGTTCAAAACCCTGCAGGGGTGTCCCAACTTAGCCCATCACAAGCTCTCACGGTCAATGAAGGATATTCCTTCTCCCAGGAAGACCCGATCAGAC